>NC_068357.1:85598001-85773001 GCF_020536995.1 Dreissena polymorpha | reverse complement strand
GCCGAGCCAGCTCGACATTCAAAAATTATTGTACAACACTATATCCGAATGTCGAACTGAATGTGAAGCTGGAATGCCGAGCCAGCGCGACATTCAAAAAATTATGGTACAACACTATATCCGAATGTCGAACTGAATGTCGAGCTGGAATGCCAAGCCAGCGCGACATTAAAAAATATTGTACAACACTTTATCCGAATGTCGAACTGAATATCGAGCTGGAATGCCGAGTCAGCTCGACATTCAAAAATATTGTACAACACTTTATCCGAATGTCGAACTGAATGTCGAGCTGGAATGCCGAGCCAGCTCGACATTCACAAATTATTGTACAACACTATATCCGAATGTCGAACTGAATGCCGAGCTGGAAAGCCGAGCCAGCTCGACATTCAAAAATAAATGTACAACATTATCTCCGAATGTTGAACTGAATGTCGAGCTGGAATGCCGAGCCAGCTCAACATTCGAAAATAAGCATGCAACACTATCTCCGAATGTCGAACTTTATGTCGAGCTGGAATGCCGAGCTAGCTCGACATTCAAAAATAATTGTACAACATTATCTCCGAATGTCGAACTGATTGTCGAGCTGGAATGCCGAGCCAGCTCAACATTCAAAAATAAGCATACAATACTATATCCGAATGTCGAACTGAATTTCGAGCTGGAATGCCGAGCCAGCTTGACATTCAAACACTATTGTACAACACTATATCCGAATGTCGAGCTGGAATGCCGAGCCAGCTCGACATTCAAAAAATTATTGTACAACTCTATATCCGAATGTTGAACTGAATGTCGAGTTGGAATGCCGAGTAAGCTCGACATTCAAAAATTATTGTACAACACTATATCCGAATGTCGAACTGAATGTCGAGCTGGAATGCCGAGCCAGCTAGACATTCGGTTATTTGAATGTTGAGCTAATGTCGAACGTCGAACGGTGAGCCAATTTCACGCACCTCTAAAATATCCATTATATGCATTGTTTGACGATTTAAAAACCAGAAAATTATAAAGCGTTGCAACAAGAAACGATCAAATATTTATAAGAATTATGTTGTTGTCGTTATATTTTGTGATAATACGAGGATTGCTTATATAAAGCATAAAATACATTACTCACTGTATGAGCAAGGATGGCCGAGTGGTCTCCAAAAGATTTGTCTCCAGGGATCAGTAATTTTACACTGTTTTATTTTCGTCTTAAAGCCTAACTCATATAAAACATTTACGAAAATGATATGCTTAGATTTACAGCGCAGTGAATACTGAAACGCTGCTTAATTTAAGCTCCTTTCAAAAGATACCTTTGTATAAAATTCATAATTCGCCGAGTAAATCAGTAGTAATATAGTGAACTTTATATGAAACATATACGGAACACTGCATTACACAATATAATTGCTGATTAAGCCCTTTTTGATTTACTTTTAGCCCGATATATTTCGATTTTTATACATATGCCTATTTAGTAATCAACTACAATTTATCTCTTCTAAATGGTTATAGAGAAAATCTATGCTTAGTTTGTCTGTAAAGAAGGAAGTATTATTTGATGTTGTTTTATGCATATACTTTGTTGCTGTCGTTCTTTAAATTGAGATAATCAAAATTGTGTTTGACTCGATTTACTTGCTTTTGTTTTAAGTGAAATCATTTTTTTTATGCACCTTGAAAACTTGTACCTTTTAAATATTATCTTGTCTTGTAATTGCAGAGGCATTCAGGGCAAGAAGAAACGATAACAAGTATTTCAGTATGTAAAAGATACAAATTGTGAAATATTCCGTATTCAGGATGCACATTCTGTTTGTGCTCAATATTAAACTTTACTCAGAATGGGGGCGGAATGTTTCAGCATTATGACTTATTCAAGTCCCGCGTTGTTGCAATTTTTCCTTATTGACGTCGCTCTGGAGGGCGGAGACTAGTATGTAATGCATTTTTTTCGCTTATGGGAGAAGAAGTTATTTTTCGGATCAATGTATATATGTTTGTTTTAAGAATATCTTGCATAGTGGTGATTTTTTGTGTAAATTAGTGTAAATAAGAACTGCATTTGTGCCTTTTACATTTATTACAACATTTATTGCCAATAATGTAAAGCTAATTGTTTTAATAAATAACTGATCCACAACTGATCACATGGGGAAAAATCACCGGGACTGGGCAAATACGCGAAACTTTCTGGTTTTGTATAAAAACAAAACATAATCAAAATATATTTATTTTGTGTTTTTTTCTAATTTGCTTATTTAGCGGAGAATCAATGTAGTACGATATTTAACGACCTATCGCGCAAGCAAGTTTATTGGAAGGCGTAGTGGTACGAAAACGTAAAATGTATAAGTTTATTTATAGACATATAATAACGATCGCTATACACAACTTCACCAAGTAGACGCACAGGAGGGAAGCCCATAGTATTATTAATTATTATTTTCATATATATGCTATAATAGAAACAAGGAGTGCAACTTCATTTGCCGAAAAACTACACCAACTTTACTGTAAACCATGTAACTCGAACAATTTTTAGCGAATCAAATACACACCGGTTGTTTTCGAAAGCTAATAAATAATTTATCAGGAAAAATTAACATCAGTACCATTGATCAAGCAGTATTTCGATACCAGCCCTCGGAAGTTGACACTCACGGAAAACATTTTGGTCGGAACCGTAGTTTCCAATAAAGCTTCATTTTCCGATCGTTTCAAACAGCAGTAACACAAAGATTACCTGACAATTCGTCATTCAAACGGTTACTTCCCGTTCAATAAACATTAATGAATCGATAACAATACATTTTATAGTCATTCGCACATCATTAAAAGTGTTTTTCACTCCGATGTGTAGGTAAACAAGCAAGAGGTTTAATTTGTGAAGGAAGTGTGGGAATCCTCTGACGTCATTCGATAAAGCAATGTGTTCGCATGCGTTCTTTTAATTGGTTTGACGGAATTTCCCGAGGATCTCCGTAAAAAGGTGAGTGAGAAATTGATGAAAACCGACCAATCGTATTGTGTGTTTACAAAATCTCTGACGTCATCAAAGGGTTTCCCAGAGTCAAAATCGATTTTTTCTGTTTAGATTTTGTACTCGCGGATCGAAAGACGCAATAAAAAGGTGTTTACCATACTTTTTCGATAACAATGGGTATTGTAACCGATTGAAAAATGTTTAATGTGCATACAGGTGCTGTTTATCTACCGTTTAATAACTTGGTTATTGAGTTTTTGCTCGACATGGAAAATCTCTATGTGGACACTACGATGTCCGACCAAACACGATTGTGTAAATGGGTCAACAATTGAGGGCTGGTATCGAAATACTGCTGGATCAATGGAACTGAAGTTAATTTTTCCTGATAAATTATGTTATTAGCTTTCGAAAACAACCGGTGTGTAGTTGATTCGTTAAAAATTGTTCGAGTTACATGGTTTACAGTAAAGATGGTGTAGTTTTTCGGCAAATGAAGTTGCACTCCTTGTTTCTATTATAGCATATATATGTAAAAAATACTATGGGCTTCCCTACTGTGAATAGCAGTACAAAAATGATGTCAGCCAGGAATAGCTCTGTTGGGAGAGCGTTAGACTGAAGTTGTTTACGCAACAATCATCTAAAGGCCCCCGGTTGAATCCCGGGTTTCGGCACGAACGGAACACTTCGGCGGCTGACAATTTTTTTCAGTCAGGTTAATAAATATAATAAAGCGTTATTTTATGTAGACATTTTTAAATCCATTTTACTACAATTGGACATTTTTATTAAAATTAATGGATGCCGCGTGGTGACAACGTTAAATAAAATGTCTTACATCACTTAAATAATAATCTTATAAAAAATTCGTGTTTTTATATTAACAAAAAAATGCAAACAACACATCTATTATCCATGTATTTTTATGGTTGTCTATCATAGGCCCTAAGTACTATCCCTACCCCATATAGATCGCGAAGCGCGACACGTATTATTGATTATAACAATTAAGTTGAGATAAAGGAAGCAGCCGCTTATCAAGCAGAAGCTGTGTCCCAGCAACCCGTTTTCCTAGAGTCAAGCACTCCTCGGAGTTTTTTTTTAAGAACCACATATAGAGCGCGAAGCGCGACACGTATAACTATCATGGTGGTATGGGTCCTTTAGCATTATCCGACCATAACGTCCATAGTTATCTTCCTTAGAATTTGAGAAATTTTGAAATCGTTGTTCGAAGTCCAAAATTTTCATCCGATTGTTCCCAAACGTGCACAGGTTTTTTTTATCAATAAGTACCCAAACCAAACTCTATATGAGCAATATCGGACCATAAGTCCAGAATTATGTCTCTTTGAATATATAAATAAAAGTGAAAAACTGCTTGGTTAGGTAATTATGTCGACATTTTTCATCAGATTCTTTCCAAACTTACAGTGTCTTCATATCAATGAGCATTTTTACCTCATTTAAAATGAAAAACATCGGGACAATAAGTCCAGATTTTTTCTTTCTTTTAAATTTGACAAAATAAACAATTTCCACTTGTTTAAAATATTTCACAACTTTCGTCTGAATCTTTGCAAACTTGTTAAGTGTTTTTATATCAGTATTACTCAAACCCTATTGAAAATTATGAATATCGGAGCAATAAATCTATTATGATCTTTTACTGAATTTCAAAGTATTGTGAAATGCAGCTTCTTTATGCAATTTACAGTTTTCATTCAATTTTTTTCAAACTTTTACAGTGTTTTCATATCAATGAGTACACAACCCCTATCGTAAATGAGCAACGTAAGAATAAGTTCAGAATCATCTCCCCTTGAAGTTGAGAAAAATATGAAATTACGCTTACAAGATGAGGCAGATTTTTTAAAACCTACACAGTTCTGTTCCATTAATGAAAACTGCACACGGATGCCAGTAAAAAAAGGAAACAAATGTAAATAAAATGAACTATGAAATATTTGGGTGTTACAACACAAACTCATAAATAATGGTTATTTGGGGGTTATAACACAAATTATAGATAATGGTTATACCAGTATCTTTTTCTATTTTGTTTAAAATAATCGGCAAATATATTAATATTTACAGTAGAAAAAAATCGTTCCATGTAACTTCATTGAGTGCCTTCACACTGAAATTCCCGACGCCCTTTGATGCTTTGCATCAATAATTATCTTGTACGAAACTTAAATAAATAAGTATGTCATGTATGGTCGGGGATTGTTACAATACCGAATATAAGAGGTGTGCAACCTTCCGATATCTGTGCATGAATTTACACTACCAATAAATCTTAAAAACGTGTTCCTGTTATTTGCTCGTTATCTTCCAAAAGTCGGATACACAGCATATTGGCGACGATATAATAATACGGACATAACATAAACTTCGTCATTTAAGCCACACGGATACCGTTTTGAGTTAAATTCACCGACAGAAGGCCGAATTTGCCGGTTCAACGGTGGTGACGCAATAGAATTCTACTAGGTAAGTAAGTCTGTGATAGTGTTGGTGAATTAGGTGTATGCCTCGTACAAAATGGCCATCGCTATCGGAATAATAGACGTGTACGACCCGAGCGAGAACTGGATGTGCTACAAAGAATGGTTAGGTCAGTATCTTCTGGCCAATGCAGTGGCTAATGACACAGAGGTTCCAGCCTTGTTTGCTCTGATAGGACCAACTACCTATCAGATTTTGCGTGACCTTTCGACACCTAATTTGCCAAAAGACAAAAACTTTGATTTCTTTTGTGATAAACTCTCTAGTCATTTTAATACGAATCCATAAAACATAGCTAAACGTTTTCGTTTCCATAAGAGAGATCAAAGGGCAGATGAGTTCGTGAAAGATTTCAACAGAAGTTTGAGGAATTGAGCTGAATATTGCAATATGGGTACAAATCTGAATGATTGTTTACCTGATAGATTTGCATGCGGACTGAAAAATGAAGGTATTAAAAAAAGACTGCTCACCGAAAGTGATTTGGATTATGACAAAGTAAAATAGCATACGCCATGGGAGCTGCCATGAAAGATGCCCTTTAGTTACATGGCAAGTCTGAAGATGTCTATAAATTGGACAAATTGGACAAAACGAACTACAAGAATAGGGACGAACACAGAGGTCAAAATAAGGAGAACATGTCTGATTCAACAATTAAACAATTATACATTCAATGTAAACAAGAAAATCATTCACAAATTTACACCAAGTACAGATCACAAGCCACTGTTATCAATTTTTATTCAAATAAGGGATTACATCTCTCAACTGGCGCAAAATTGCGCAGGTATGACTTATTTTTTGAAACGGTATGTGTATGACATACAATTCAAAAACACTAAAGCTGATTGGAACTGCGACACTCTCTCTGGATTTCCGCTGAATGGAACGGAGGTAAATATTAGAGGCGCAACAGAGGAGTTTCTTAATCATATGATTAAGAACCTTCCAGTTACCTGTTTTGCAAATAGCAAATGCTACAAGAAACGACCCAATGTAAGTGTACGAAATGGAAGCAAATGGAATGAGTGATATGGATAAGTAAGTGGTCAAAACATGAACTAAAACCATACATACAAAGACTAAATAAACTTTCTCTACACCAAGGTTGTATAATATAGGGTTCAAGAGTTATTATCCCCGCAGAATTATCCGCAGAATTACGCAGAAAAGTAATTGAAGAACTCCACGAAAAACACATAGGTGTGGTGAAATTGAAGTCTTTGGCAAGAAGTTATGTTTGGTGGCCAAATTTAGACTCTGAGTTGGAAAATTTAATCAACAAGAGATGTGTTCGTCAGAAACACAAAGCCCTATAATGCGCCGCTTTGAAATAAAATTTATATTTATCATTTGGCAGGTATAGAAATCATCTGCCTTTAAAGCTTATTACTTCCCTTGGATTTTGTCCAATCCAACCGGGGGGGGGGGCGTTCTGTAGGCAGTCAAAAATGACCACGTCAGACATCACTGGCAACCAAGGCCTGTGGTTTATCAAAGAGATCATAGCCAGAGTTCATCATGTATGTATGGACATAAGTCCACAGGTATGTAATGAACTCTACCATTCTCAAATAAGTACAGGAAAGAAATGATAGTTATATCATTTAAAAAAACCTTTGACAAATCAATCATTTGAGTTACAAATAATCAAAATAAAAAATCTATACTGTAACTGTGAAAAAAACTTAAATTCTTGGTAAGGAAATATATAATCTGAGATTTATAGTTATATAAATTACTTCCATTGAAAATAATTGTCTCTAACAAATCTCTATGTTTAGTAGCAAATAATTAAAAGCCACTACCGTGACTGTAGAATCACCACTCAAAATGTGCAGCTCCATGAGATACACATGCATGCCAAATATCAAGTTGCTATGTTCAAGAGTGCAGGAGTATCTCCCTTTAAAGCTTATGACTTCCCTTGGATTTGTATTATTGACCTTAGACCTTGAAGGATGACCTTGACCATGACCTTTTACCACGATGTGTTTGTCAGAAACACAATGCCGCCTACTGCGCCGCTTTGATTTATTGAACAAAAAAAATATATTGGCAGGTCAGATAATTATGTCCATTTAAAGCATATTACTTCCCTTGGATTTGTTTTTTCGACCCCATGACCTAGTTTTTGCCCCGGCATGATCCATATTTAAACTTGACCTAGATATTGTCTAGATACAACTTCTGACCAAGTTTCGTAAAGATCGGATGAAAACTATTTGAATTAGAGAGCAGACACGAAAAGTGTGACAGACAAACAGACAGACGGACAGTGCGAAAACAATATACCCCCTTTTCTTCGAAAGGGGGCATAAAAATGTTCTGGTTGTATGGCTAACAATCCTAGCCATCCAGAAGCAACCATCCATCCGTGGGAATAACCTACATAGCCTTAGTCAATGGTACATATTGATTTCGAAGGACCATTTCATGGATATGTGTACTTGGTTCTGGTGAATACATACTCAAAACGGCCGATTGTCAAGGTTATGAAAATTACTACAGCAATGCATGCCATATAAGTGACAATGGCTATATTTGCAGATTTTGAGTATGTCAAGACAGTGTGAGTGACAATGATTTGCAATTTGTCAGTGAATCGTTCAAACGTTTTCTGAAAATGAATGACGTGAAACATATTCGCAGTGCACCATATCACCCTAGAACAAACGGATTGGCGGATAAATGTGTTCAGAGCATGAAACAGGCACTAAAAGCTACTAAGCACGATCAAGGAACATTTCAGACAAAAGTTTCTTTTTTTTTATACAGTACCGTTATACAGAACATTCTACCACATAAGAGAACACAGCCAAGTTGTTTATAGGTCGAACCTTGGTGTTCAGACTGGATCAAGCAAAACCAAGTCCAAAAAGTTTTGTTGAAAATGAACAATCAAAGATGGTTCGATCAATTTACAATCGGAACTTCGAAATTGGTGAACATGTCGCATTGCCCTATTACATAGTGGGATGCGAAAAATGGACATCTGCTGTCATTCGTTCGGAAACAGGTCCGGTCCCTTATGAGGTGGAAATTGAGCCTGGAGTCATCTGACGTCGTCACACAGACAACATATTCCTATATCACGTCCCATTATACCCTTCGAGTCCTGAGTGTCGGCTCCATTCAGACCACAACTTTCATCATCAAGTCGACGCTATCCATTGAGGGGAAAGAAAAAGCCAGAAAAATTAGATATTACGCATGATTACTCTTGTTTAACGGGATTTAATAATGCCATAGGTAGTCAAGAACTCTAGTTAAATGTTCTTAGTTTTATCTTTTTAGTTGTATTAGTTAGATTGTAATACATATAAGAAAATGTATTTTAAACTCATTAGTGATGGTTCATGTAATAAGGAGAAAACACTGGACACATAACGTTTGCCTCATGAACATCGATGTTTCAGCATGTTCAAAATATACACCGTGAGAGACTATATTGCAGCACGCCTTTTATGTGCACATTTGAAGATACAAATCTTGTGAGTGCCATCTTAAAGACATAAAGAACAGCTGATTATGAAACCTCTATAATTGAAATAATGGTAAGGTTTATCTCTTATAAGGGGGAGATATCTGCCATTAATTGTCGGGGATGTATTCAATACCGAATATAAAGTGGTGTGCAACCTCCCGTTGACTGTGCAGGAAATTACACTACCAATACATCTAAAAAACGTGTTCCTGTTATTTGCTTGTTATCCTCATAAAGTCGGATACACAACAAAGTACATACGTTTATAATGATGACAAGGGTAACTTTATTCTGCTTGATTTAAATCTCGGAGAAACCAGGTTATTAATTGTTACTGTTTATTAACTTAACACTTATGACCCTGACTTGTTAAATATTTATTTACGTACATTGGTAATGATTCTTTCTTGATATGTGGGGAATTCAATTTAAATTTTATAGAAATGACCTATCCCTGGACTACGATAATCATAACTCTGTAAATATTGATACCGCTAGACAAACGTTATAAACAAGGTGACTGTACCACGTGACTTTTTCGGCTATGTGTTTGGACAATCTGATGTCAACAAACCATCGCTTCAGGTACGTTTCTGATAATTTCTTCATTAATTCAAAACCATTAAAAAAAAAACAAAGACAAGAGCCCGGTCACTTCCAAAATAAACAACTGTGTTAAGTTTGCGCAAAATTAATTAAGTATTTTTTCCGAAAAATGCAACCCCGTGTTTGAAAACACACAAAGTGAAATGCTATGTGTGGTATATTTGTAATTCAATAAACACAAACGTTCATTATAATATTGTTGAAGTTTGAAAAAAATAGGGCGGACATTGTAATTCTTCATAGAGAAGCTACATATATTGTATGTTTGCGTATATACATCTGATTCGGAGTCTGTGTATAAAAATGCAATAATGCTATGTGTGGGACACATTTTTGAAATGCTATGTGTGGTATGCAAGAATTTTCCCGTCAGTTCTGCATTTAATATGAACACAGTTTTGTTAGAATCTAAAACATATACTTCAGTTTGTACTGGAAATCTATCAAATTAACCAAATGTTACATGATGGAAAACTGAAGTAATTGTGAAATGTGTAAACAATTTATGTTTAATTGAACATAAACTTTAAATAAAATACACCGCTTAATTGTTATCCAACCAATGGTCTTTTTCAACAAACACGTTATGTTGAGCTATAATATTTTCTTTTATTTTGACTTATTGTCTTTAAAATAAATATCATGATTGATATTTTTGCCTGATTATTAAATTCGGTCCTTTTTTATAAATGAATGACAAAGAAAGTAAAAGCACTTGCTTTAAAATAGGTTTTACTCCTGTTGTTTTTCAGACTTGACAAGGATTAGTCGAAGGACATGTTAGAATTACATGAACACCATCAAACCACACGGAATGTGTTATGCGGCAAGTTAATTATCAAAACCTCAGTGACAGAGACGGACCCAGCTTCATTATGTAATGTTTACGGAAAGCTATTTCAACTAACTATGCAAACATACCATTTAATATGTATTTTTGGCATAATCAAAACAAAGTTTATGTATTGATATGTGTTTATATTTATGTGTTTTGTATCTATGTTATTAATGAAATTGATTAGACGAATATAAAATCTGAGTATATATGTTAATAAAACAATTGTTTCATAACAAATAACAATATAAATCCAATGACGATTGTTTGTGGTCTATTAAGTTCATTTAGTTTCCAATATCATCTCCATATGAATATCTTAAGTATATCAAAATAAACACTTCATTAATAATAACATTGCTTTATAACCAGCATGCACATGTTGTAATAGAAATTAAAGCACCAAGTACATAAAGAAGTACATCAGTATTCGCAAAGTAACAAATCTTGCTATGCAAACATATAAATGATCTAATTAACATGTAACCAATGATCATCGCAAAAAAGTCTTGGCTTTGGGGGTTTATTATACCAACAAACATATTTAATTGTATTAATATTTCATGAAATCAATTTCAAATGAAATCTGAATAACTGAAAATAGTGTAAGATGTTTAATGAAAATACTCATTCGACCCGGCCATGAAAGGGGCTGCAAGATCTTGTTACCACCGCACCAAGTAATAAACAATACATGCTGTTCAAGTTGTTGAATTGTCAAATGTGTATTTAATGTTTACTTTGATTGTTTTCTTTCACTGCAATACTTGCACCATCATCTGGTAACAAACAAACAGTCTTTTAAACTTTTGAACATTAACTATATATGACAACTTTTCATTGATCAAGATATCAGTACGTCTCTTGAAGGTGCTTCCAAAAATACTTTAATCTCCCTAAAAAGAACAAAATACACATGAAATAAACTGTAAAACTTAAAAAAAATATTAATTGTCATGCGTGATATATAAGATAGCTTAATAGGATTTAGATACGAATACACGGTTTTACAGAAAAATAAGTTATTGATCCTTTTGTCTATTTGTTAAAATAATGCTGTATTATCTCTTTATGCTTATTTCATAACTCTCGTTACGGTCTAATATGTTTACACATTCCTGATAAAAAGCACACAGCCATTAGTTCAATAACACTTTTTGTAATTTTGTTACAATTATATTCACATGACACCTTGCACAAACAATCCTTACGATTTTGTGTATTAAACAAGTGCCTTAGTTGGAAGTAACAATTCACTGAACATTTAACATTTTGTAACAATCAATTTTATAGAAACTCACAAGATCAGGTTTGCCGCAACAGAAATATTTTCCTTCACGTGCGTGTGTGGCTTTGTGTTTGGAGATTCCCGACTGTGTTTTGACCTCTCTACCTCACTGTTTCCAAACAAATGGCATTCTACAAGTAAAAAATATGAATATAAATTATCGACAATCATGATAATTTTGAGTAACATGAACGTCGTGATTATCATATTTTAAGCACGCAAAACAGTACCAACAATGTTTTATTGACCAACTTTTGTTATTTAGACAGACGTAAAATATTATTGATGTTTATGTCAATCTTGAGATTCTCTAGTTAAGTTTGTATACCACAAATAGCATTTCAAAAAAACGTGTCCCACACATAGCATTATTGCATTTTTAAGCACACACTCCGAATCAGAAGTATTTGTGCAAGCATACAATGTATGTAGCTTCTCTATGAAGAATTACAATGTCCGCCCTATTGTTTAAACCTTCGACAATATTATAATGAACGTTTTTGTTGATTGAATAAAAAATATACCACACATAGCATTTCGATTCGTGTCTTTTCAAAAGCGCGGTTGCACTTTTTGGAAAAAATACTAAATAAATTTTGCGCAAACTTAACACTGTTGTGTATTTTGACAATGACCGGGCTCTCGTCTTTTTTTGAAAATGGTTTTGAATTAATGAAGAAATTATCAAACACGTTACCTGAAGCGATGGTTTGCTGACATCCGATTGTCCCACACATAGCCGAAAAAGTCACGTGGTACAGGCACCTTGATAAAGCTGATTGAAGAACGCAATCTGTCAGATCCTTTCAGAGTTTACTATCATGTTTCGAAACGATATACATCGAGACGAACCAACCCCTTACAGTAAGCTAGGCTTGATTTTTTTCTCTTTTATCCCCGATTTTACCACCAGCATTCTCCGATGTTAAAATTCTACCTAGCTTCTCATCCGATCACTCAATTGTAATGTCGTTTTAATGTACTAATTTTAAACACGGAAAAGGTCTTTGTAAGCAAAATAACAGTCTATTAGGGAATATCAACTCCTTAATGAAACAATAATTAAAATAACAAAGAAATGCATGGTTCCAATTTATAATTTTTATAACTAGCTGAAATAAAAGACCAAGATATACAATTAAAGATTGACGATAAACTTTGTCTCGATACTTTACTTATGGAAATAAAGGGCAAATCTATATCTTACAGCTGATAAAAAAATAGTTGATTTACAATCACGAAGAGCAACGTAATGAAAAATTAAAGGGTCCGTTATAAGGTCGATTTTGTATGTGTTCAAAATGGTAAAAAATCTTCAAAACGGTTTTGCAACCTTGACAAATACAATTAAACTACAAACACTATGACGAACGTTCTTAATGAAAATGGAGAAAATATAATTGCTTAAAACAATAGCAAAAACATATTAAATTTACTGAATCTAACCTTTGCTTAGCTATACTTTTGTGATCGTTTCCGTTTACGCCACTCGAAATAGTCCTTAAGAATTCAACGCAAAAGCAGAGTAACAAGACAAAATATCGCTATGTGCTCGATTCAAATCTAATCACCATTAAAAATAGTACACTCTCAAGAAGAACACAGACGATTTTGTTCAAATTAAACTTCTAGTTTCACCACTGCAAAATACAAAAAATATGATCTTGCATTTATCCCCGCCAGTATTGAAAGTTTTAGACTAAAAATAACTCTTCTTTTAACACACTTTTACTAACTGGCTTAAAAATGTCACCAAAGTTTTGTAATAACCATGTTTGCGTTCATCTAGTTTTGTTTGCTTCAATGACGACAAAATTCAATTAAAATTTTGCACATCATTAAAATGTACATTTCATCTTCGCCATCAATCTTTTTCGTTTTGAAGAACTTGGTGTAAGCAGGCAATTCTTTGTGAATGGACATTCTTTGATCGACTGACAAAGGAACGACTTATTCAAGAAATTAACCTTTAAAGTCAAAATCTATTTCCTTCGAAGAGTGAAAGATTAATTCACGTACACTTATATTCATCCGCTAATTGTTCAACAACACGTATTAAAGTATTCGAGTACATTCGACATTTTAAAGAAATCGAAAGTTAAGTCTCACCGGTTTCATTTGAGTAATAAGTTCCAGCCCTTTTTTTTTACATTGTTAAAAATAATCCAACGCACACACAAGTGTTTCTTATGCAGACATTAGCGTCCTTTACCTGAATGACGCTATCAAGTGATTTCTTCAGGTGCGTAGTAAAATAAGCTCTCTTAACACATATGGAGTTGTGTAAGATTCTTAGCGTCGCGGTAAGAGTGTCTGGTTACCAAGCGGGACACAATTGTTCAATCCCCCATTGGTCCATGATTTTTTATTTTAAGCTAATCCGATTTAAAAGAAACGCTGCAATGGATTGATAAAGTACGGCTTTTATTTAAATACGTTATAATGATTCGAAAATTAAACATGCAATTCATGAATACATACAAAGTACGAGAGGTGAAAGGCAAACAAAAGTAGTGCCCTATCCGGTATTGAATTAAGCAATCTGTTGAACAAACCTTATCTTAAATTGAACGGGTCTTAATTTGTTACATAAAATCATTTAGCTGTAGGATAAAAGTAAATGATGGTGACAAGAGTCACTAAAACGAGTATAACACGCTTTTGACGATTTAAAAACCTGACAATTATAAAGCGTTTCAACGCGAAACGATCGAATAATTTGGAAAGTTCTGTTGCTTATATGAAATAAAAAAAAACTACAATCTCTCATAGCATAAGCACGGATGGCCGAGTGGGCTTAGCGAAAGACTTTTATATCCAGGACTCCAGAGGTCAGTGGCTCGAGCCATTAGGGTTCAGTAAGGTATTTTATGAACAGAACAGAAAAGTATCATGAAATAGATAAAAGCTTAAAACGCAATGAGCTGAGTTAAACACGAAATAAAATTATGTTTATGCGTTATTATATGTTACAATAAATATAGCCACTTTTAAGTTCCTTGTGTTACAAACAAAGAAAGTTTTCAGGCTTTTAGTAGAATTTAATGTTATTGGTTAGATATATCTATCATATTAATTAGTAATATTGAAGTATACGAATAATTGGTTGATTTTACAGCCTCTCGATTTGTATCTGATGAAGGTTTGTGTAAAATTCAGCGCACGTTTTGATATTTCGTGTTGTAAAGTAATAAAGAACAATGATTTTGTAAATCGAAATAGAAAATTGATGCCAACTTGTATCAAATCTCGTCGATTTCACGACAATAACGGTAAGATTAATGTTTCTTCTTGATTGTGTATAACTTCCTGCGGCTCTGCTTCGTGGAATAGAAACAAGCGATTTAAATTGTTATTACCAGGGTGCAGTATGAACGGGGATCACGGGGGTTCACACACGGGCTGCACAGAATGTAAACGATTTTTTTTTGCAAACATCTCAAGTAATTTGCATTTGCAAGCGACTTTAGCGCATTTAAGAATAAATGCAAACTCGTGTAAATGAATGATGTTAACATCGAAGATTTACAAAGAACCCCCAGATGACATCGTCTGTCTGGAAATCTTAAGATGAACTTCTTGTTAATAAATGAATACATTTATACGTAGTTGCATCTGCATATGATGGATCTATGCTAGACAACATAATAACATATACGGTATATCCGGTGTGTTTTGCGTTTCAATGCATTTTTTTCGTTTTTTCTTAAATTACGAACTTGGGTTTTCTCTACAGAAATACATTCAGTTGAATAAAAGTAGTTGCTCTTTTGAAAGGCCTTTTTGCACATTGCTTCTTAACATCACTCTGTTGGAAAAAGTTTGCTGGTTTGGTCAATAAAAATAATTAACAACGAACAGAAAATATATTATACACATTTTGGCTCGTTAAAAGTAAATTACAATGTTAAAAGTGTGCCTTTTGGTATGGCTGTAGGTCAGGTTTTTTTTTAAATAAAATATCTTTATGAAATTCTATTATATTATTTTAAAAGACATTGTACGGTATAATCGATTCATACAACGTTTCGCCCAACAAGGCTTATATATATTCTCATTTTTTTCGATAGCATTTTCCCATCTGCCCAAAACACTAGCAAATTTTGTTTCGGGTAATTCCAGAAATAAACGACGATGGTCCACTCCAAAGAAAACGCTTTTTGAAAAAACTGCATAAAGCACCAGTCCGAGGCTCAAGTACACTCAACCTTGATTTAACGTTATGCTATAATAATGTTGATATGCACTGCGTAGTCACATGCATGTTAGATATGTTAAATGTTTTCCACCTGACTTAGCATTTGTATCTTCAAAACAACAGTTGGGTGCACGACTTTTTTAAAAGTATTTGTTTTAATTATTAGCTCTTTTTCAATTACCATATTGTTATACATGTCAATAAAAACGTAATAATGGTAACTGCAATCAAACATTTAAAAAGACGCATATGTTTTCTATGATTTGTTTTAAAATGGGAATGTGTTATGCTTTATTCAAATGACTTTGTGTTTCATTCATCATATAACATAATAGCACATTATATTATATGATATTGTAAACAATATACTAAGTCTGCGGTGTGCATTCTTTTTAAGTGTGCATTATGTCTTGTACACCTGTTAAAAGCATTATCTTGCGAGAATTCAGGTCTGCAAACCCTGTTCATACAACAGCACATCGGTCCATTATTATTATATTGTATACCATCTAAACTTATATGATATAATGTCTTTTCAAGTTCTTGATTATCAATGTTAGCAGTAAATTCATGTATGGCTACATCTTTAACATAATGCATTTTCTAGAATGGGTTCACTTAATTATATGTATTTATTCGTATTGTATCTAAGAGAACAATCGTTGACAAATGTGGACCGAATCCCATTTAATTTCAAATTATGCATGTGTTCTTTTAATTACATTACATCATAAAATCCTATCGAATTTTATAAGATTAATTTAAGTGATTGTTTTAAGTGGCAGAACAAATGTTCTTTCGAATAAATCGTTATTTTGTGGATTAACTGTTCACTGCAGTGAGTACTCATAGCAACAAAGCACCATGTGTACTAAATTATAGCTTTACTGGCGTATATTTAATTGCTCTTTTGATGTATCGCCGAGCTAACAGTTTTTTCTGATGCCATACATTTGCCACAGTGTAATGGTTTATGCACTACGTATTCTTCCAAAAAACAAAATATGCATGGGTCTTGTTCACAATTAAATTGACCTAATCTAGAAAAAAATATCGTTTTAAAGAAACATAACCTAATATGAACATTTGAATACTTCCTGTAAGCTTGTATATATCTTAAACTCATCTTGCCATAGCATATGTAACGAATTAAAAAAAAGTTGTATGTCAAACAATTACACACGTATGATATAAAGCATTAAACTAACATATAATTATGTTAAACCGTTTTTATTTTAATTTGATGATATAATTTTGTTTGTTTGTTTTCAAAACTATATTTTAGTGATGACCAATAGTTAAGTTGAACCATGGACGAAGAGGTACATCACACATAAATTTTATAACACTTTGTATAGACCTCCGCGTAAACGTCAACCAGATTTTAAATTAAGCATTGTGATATATTAAATAAAAAATGAAGTATATAAAAGTATACACTTGGGGACTTCTCTAACGCATCACTTTTCAAACTTGAATATCTCAGTTATGAGTAGAGAAATTTAATTTAAAATTGTACATACGATCATTTGACTTCATGCTATGCAAGCTCACGATAAAATAATTCATCAATGACGATTGGACGCTTTAGCACGTGGGGTAGGTGTGGTTCTATATTTTTGCCCGTGGAAATGTTGAAACGCAATTTAATTCTAGATTTATTTCAATTTAATTATTTTAGGTGAGTTATTACATAAGGAAAACACAAAATTAATTTACACAACAATAAAGCTCGTATGAATATTCAGGAGCGCAATCGCGCACTTTGCATTTTACAGGCTACCTTTCCAACTTGCTAAAGCGTCCGATCGTCACGGATGAATGATTTTATCGTTAGCTTGCACATATTGTAGTCAAATGATCACATGTGCAATTTTAAATAAAAATATTTACTACTACTGATATATGTTAGTTTTAAAAGTGCTGCGTTAGAAAAATCACCAAGTGTAGTAAATGGCGATATACATGTTATTCCAATTTAATTTCAATTTCATAATTCTAGCTAAGTTTTTACACAAGAAAACATAACATTAATTAAATGAACACAATATGGCTCGGGTGGATATTCAGGAGCGAAACGGATCAATCGGCATGTTGCAAGCCAGTCAACTATTAAGACGTGTAAGTTTATGCGTTTACTTTTCACATTATTATTATTTAACGTTGTACGAGTTTGCAAATTTAACTTTTGAAGTGACGTTTTTAATTTAATAAGTTTGATATTTTGTTGTTTTTCGATTTCAATTAAATTTTCAGAAATCATCAGATATGTGTTGAATTATTCTTGGTCCAAGTTCCAACACAAGCCGTTCAAAAATAAGGGAGCTATATTGATATGATTAAGTGATGCGTTATAAAAGTCTCCAAGTGTAGAATGTAATGCACAGATACATGAAATCACATAACAACGCATTATATAACAAAGCATTATATAACATAACAAATTACAAACTTGCATAGCAAAGCCTAGCATTGCATAACATAACATAAGATACATAACGTTACATAACATAACATTAAATAGCATTTCATACAACGTACATCTTAAAGGGCCTTAGATTAGGATTTTGATTAAACCATTACGCAGACAAGGCATTAAATGTGAATAAAAAATTCATTTTCAAATACTTTAGTTTTCTGGTAATGTTGTTTTTAGAACCCCTACCGGACGTGATTCTTATATAAGCTTTACTGAGATAAATGTTTCCTATGAAGATTTTTTCCCAAATGGCTTAACATATTTTGCATATAGATACTCGTTTTTGCCAATAAGTACCAAGAAGATATGTGATTGCAGTTATACTTAGGCAATTTAAATATTTTTTTCTCATGGTGTTGAGAAACATTAAGCACGGTTTAATCACTTAGGTAAATGCTTTTTCCCTTTTATTAAATACTTTTGATTAGTTTATTAATATAAGTTCGTTTAAGGCCGTTTTACACCCATACTATTTGTTTCATTGATTCGTAGTAAATAGGGTTCACGAATCAATATTCTAGCTCCAAGTTTGATGACAATAAGTGTACCGTACTTATGAAATGTAATTATAAGAGCTGCACATATGCAGATTGATTGTGTCCGGCATGCATTCGAGTCGTTTTGACCCGAGCAGAAAAAAGGCATAACTCTTCTTTTTAGTGCGGTATACGGATAGACAAAATTTATAAGATATTGGTCACAAAACGAAAAACAACAACAACAACAAAAACATTTGTATTTGGGTGAATCCGATTTTACACTTTTAGTATGCTTCTTTAAACGTAAACGTTCAACCCGTTGATGATGTTCAATTAAAGAGTGTTCTGAACGTTTTAATGACATATATTTTAATGAACTTGTAATAGAAAATAATATTCGAAAATGACTCCAATGCCTCTTGGGTTTTATCAGTACCCCTGAGCCATTACCTGATAGGTAGAGTGTATTAATACGAATGATTTTTAGATTTAATTTGCATTCGTGAGCATAAACTGTACTATTAACATCTTCTGCTATTTATATTAGAAATTGATGATTTCAGATGATGGTGACAACACTGTACTGTATTCATAACACAAAGGAATTAGATATAGAGAATACATGGTTGGTGACGGGATGGAGAAAGTTTATCCGGTGAGGCTTAGAAAATGAAGATAGGGCGAGCTTTAGCGAGCCCTATGTTCATTTTCGTGCCGAACCGGATAAACTTTCTCCATCCCGGCACCTAGCATGTATTCTATTTATCCTGCTTCCACTTGCTTTTATCTTAAATATAGGCATAAGCAGTTATTAAGCGTCTCAAAATTGGTACAGTACCTTTAAAACTTGACCAAAGAACCGCCATTGAAAAGCACTACATGTACTTAACAAAATAGTTCTTGGCTGCGGAAATTCATCCAAATTTATTAACGATTTAGCAACAACAAAAAAAGCATATTGAAGTAAAGAAGTCACAATGGTAACTATATGTCAACAATTTGAACAGTCCAGAGCATAGAAATAAACAACACATTTTAAAACGAAACACTGTCAACAGTCAAGGTCAGTGCATATGTGTACACAAATGTGATTTTGCTACGGTTGATAAGGAAGAGCATTTTGATGCGGAATTTAACATTTCACACTTTTTAGCGCATATACACGTTGAAATTTTGAATCGAGACGTTTGCACCTGCAAAAAGTGACTGCAACTGGTTGTTTTTATGCGTTGTCGATGGATACATTTGTGTTATTTCGTGTTGAAAATACCACGTCGTGACATGCGTCTTGTTGGTGGGTGGAGAAGCTAGCAGTAACATCGCGAAATGTACATGAGAGAGACACAATCGAAGTAGCTACTGGGTTTGGGGATACCTCTGTGTTTGTAGATGTATGGGATCTGACAGGTAAGGGTGGTTCATTTTTGTTTTTTTCCAGTCAGAATGGAAGAAATTTCCTTGTGTTTACTTTTTGACATAGTTGAATAGTTAAGTACAGACTGAATGTTTTTATGTCCGCTGATCTGCATTATGTCAGTTGGCGCCATTTCACTATCTCTAAGTTTTGACACAAGTGTTTTTCGCGTTGCATGGTTTGTCAGTATTTTATTGTTTTCCAGGCCAGCTTCGAAGCGAATGGTTTTCATTATTTGTCCAAGTTTTTTCATTCCTACTGGATTTCTTTTGTACCACTGGTCTTCTTTCGATGTAATGGCACATGTTCTAGGGGCTATGTAGAAGGGATGTTCTGGCTCTGAAAATAGAGGTGGTCGGTGTTTTTTAAAGAGTTTATACATCTCCACGGGGCACCTATCTTTGTTGTCAGCAGCCCAGACCTTTGGCGTCAGCACTCGAGTATCGGAAAGACTGTCGCCAGTGCGAGTTTTCGTTTGTCTCTCGTTTAGTTGCAGGTATTCCTGCCCTTCTGAGTCGCAGTTTTATGTTATGTCACCCCATCTGTAAAAAAAAACATGCTAATTATATTTCAATATTATTATCGTGAAAAAATTGTTCCTGTAATTATTTTTTTGAATTTTTATAATTATTTTTTTTATTTTAACAAACCAAAATAATTATTTTTATAAAATTGCATGTGTTAGTTTTTAATTGATTTCTAGAATGTGCTGGTATGTACACATGTCAATGTGTGAACCTGGATTCTTATTTGTTTTAAGTGATTACAAAATTAGTCAGCAATTCAAAAATACAATTGATAAACATGTAAAAAATATAATTTATATTCTTATGTATTGTTGATTAACATGCGCATTGTTATCATATTGTAAAGTAATTTCTGTAGTTCAATGAAGAACACCATTCATTTTCATGATATGGAGATCCGAGTTCAAGTCTTGGCAGAAAAATTGCATATGATAACTTGCACATTGAATTGTCGTTTTATATAGATAATGCATTTTTTAATTAATTGTAAATAGTCTTTTTAGATATATGATCATTAAATTATATATACCTTAAATTGTAATTTTCTGTTGTGCCTCTCAGTCCGAGGAAAGTGCAGTTATTGAACCATAGTGTGTTCAACAGTGATTTTGGTGTTTTCCCTCCTAATACCTCCTTTTCGAACAAAATTCTTATTTCGTTATCAGATATCGGACTTGCAGCATTGGGTTTATTCCCTTTTCCCATTTTCTTTAAGCTTCTTTGTTTCGCCCGGAGGGCATCTCTTGTGAGCTGAAAGTGGTTTAATTCCTTTTCCGTCATAATTTTGACTGGATATTTATGTCTTTTTAAGCGTCTTTCAATTCTTGATATCATATTCCGTATTATAGTTGGTTCATATTCCGTTTGATCGCTCTTTTTAACTGACAGAATGTAATTTGCAATATATTCATCCAGAAAGTCTGGGGCAATTTCATGAATATTTTTGTTTTCTTGCTTTGTTGATAGAAATCTTCTAAATTTAAGTACATCATTTAGGGTCTTTTTAAAGTACTTTTGTTTTCGGACATTTCAATTTGTTTTTTAACATCATCAAGTGTTAAAGTCTAAAAAAAATCTTATCTTTTTGGAAGTCAAAAGGGGCTGGGGATCATGTGTTTTGTTGTCAAGCTCATGTTCAGGTGGCTGCTGTGAAATTTCATGATTAATTTGTGCTTCCATAGGTTGATTTACATTGTCAAATGGGGTAAGTTCAGTTTCAAATAACTCTTTTATTTCATTTTTACTTAACTCAATGATTTCAGGCATTTGACAATCCACAATTGCTTAGTTTCCAGAACTATGGTCAGGTTTTTCAATTTCTGATTCCAATGCATCTAATTCTATCCAATTGAGACTGAAATTGATTTCAGACATAATTTATTTATTTATTTTATTTTTATCGTATTGTTTCATTTCATTTTTGTAATAATTTTATTGGGACTTCAATTACAATAGCAGACGACATTGTTAAAATACTACACCCCTGTGCAGTGTATTGGAAGGTCAAATATTAGAACATGTTAATCGTCTAAGCGTGCGTAGGAATACACTTCTTCCTGTTGACCGGAGATAGGAAAATTTATTCGACCCTGCTTTATTCGGTCAATGTTTGCAACAGAGGCAGGATAAAATCCAAAGTAAGGCTAGGGCGAATGTTTTTGCATCTATTTCGAGTTATTTGTTTTTCATAATTAAATTCAATTGAATTACCCTTTTTTCAACTTGTTGATATGTTCATATATCTTGTATTTGTACAGATATTTCTAAAATACATGTAATTCGTAAAACAATAAGGAAACTTTTGTATATAACTTGAAATTAGTTTCATGCTCTTAGATGCATTGATGCATACTATCTTTCTAAAATAATTAAGAGCACAGCAACAACAAATATTTGTTTGTTCGCCAATATGTTTATAACGATAGTCTAGGGAAACATAGTATTCAGTTACTCGTCACCATACACAGCATTGATCGCTGAATACAATGCAGTTTACGATATGGTTTAATTGACTGATTGTCATGGTTACTAATAGTTTATATTGTAAATAGGCTTCAAACAATATCCACATTTGAACGGCTCGGAAATTACTTAGGGCATAATTATACATGGCGACGAAGCTTTGAAACCTTTTAAAAGCAGATGGTTTTGTGTTGAACCTATTACTCGTGTAATATTGTTTCCTGATAATAAGTTTGCTATGTTTTAGAACGATACCGAGACAGCGACATTAACTCGCTGAAATAGCGATGTTCTGTACGAATCTTTGAAAATAGTAGAACTTCGGAATGCGAGTTCAAATTTACAGTGATAATTTGTTAATTTAATATACTAAATAGCCACATACGCCTACATATGTTACACTTTAACCTGTTTTATACTTTATATTATACAAGATATTAATATTACATGAAAGGCAAAAACACTATGATGCTGCTTCAACTAGTTGTTACACACACAAAACAATATTAAGACAATAAGCACATGTAATATTTATCCGTGCGGTTTATTAAACATTGATGTTTTAATATTGAAGTACAATTGAATGCCTTAACTGGGCCGGTTCGAACGCAGGGTTTGAAATATAAAGGTATATACAAATATGTCAAGAGCAAAAGAAACTATGCATCAATACCTGGATTTCTGACACGAAAATTCATATTCAAAGTGCTAAGTTTAAACGAAAGCCAAGGGATGAACGTTTTGTCGGAAATGTCTAGGAATACAATAGTAACATACCACGGTACTCCATTATTCCATGTTGCAAGATCTTAAAACTTTCCCCAAGTCTAACTGATGACAAAAACATGTTCAACGTATTTTATTAGTTCTTATTTTTTGCTCGATCTTTTATATGCGTTATTCTTTTTTTTTATATTTGTCAAACCAACATGAAAATTTGCAAATTCGCAAATCTTCAAGTTCCAATGAAGTTAAAAACTGAATGTTTACTGATGTATTGAAATTATCTCTAAGCAAAGTAAAAATGAACCAAATGCACAAATGATTTAACATTAAACGGACTGAAATTTTCATTTACTCCCTCTAGTCTTGTTAATGCAAGTTACCAATTGCATAAAATTGCAAGGTGAAACATACGACACTGCGTACATTATTAACACGATTTCTCACGAGTGCATGGCAGGAAGACAAGTGTTCCCTAATCAACATTTTCTGTATACCAATGATAAAGAAACACACAAAAAGGAATAAGGCTTGTAGCATATTCTATATTTTTGAAATGTTAAGTTTAAACTTAAAACTATCCATTAAGAAAGAATAGCGATCGTTGAGCGTTAAATGAATATTTCTAAATGTCTTCTGCTACCGTTGAACGACCATGTGTGCGAGGTTTCAACCTGTGTGACAGCGGGTCCGGCAACAACCATTGCATTAACAAAAATTCGTCTATGTCATTTAAAATACGTTTGTTAATGCATCAGAAAATAAGGAAAACTCCAACGCTTTTGTACAACAAATAGATTGATAGTCAATGTATAGATAAATCTTCAATTGCAATCAATAAGTCTCGAGAGAAAACGGATTTGCGATCATTTAGGATGTAACGTCGTACGTGTTTTTAGCGTTAGGCTAGTGGTGTAGGTTCGTTTCTTTGAACAGCGTTTCTGTGCAAACCGACTCGGTAGTAGCAATCTTTTCCTCACTTTGCGCATATACGGGTAGAGTTGCCTGTCGGCCACAGCTTTTTGTCCTGCTTTTCTTTTCACCTGTTATTAGCGAGCGGGCGGATCCTCTCCTCTCCAACCCTCTTTCTTAGCAAGCGCATCACCAATATTTTGGTTTATTTAAATATCGTATAGGTCGCTCTTGCAGACGTCATTTTGCTGAGATGTATCCGATCTTGCGTTCTATTTCACGAGGCAAGCTCCCCATTCGAGATGTCGTCGGGATCCCGCGGTTGTCCATCTAACGGCCATCATGGCCCAAAAATTGACGGAGAAGAGCGGCCATGCTGGAGATGGCTGTCCTCTCAAGAATATCGTTATTCGTAACGCGGTCGCACCATGTGATTACAAGTGCGCACGGTAAAAACATACGCAAGCATTTGCTCATGGGATCCAAACAACGTCAAGGATTCGCTGGCATACATGAGGCCGCAGAAGACACACGACTGTGACACAGCTATCCTGTTGTTCGTAGTCACTATACTATTGTTCAACATCTTCTATGATGACCAGGTTGTTTGAAGCCTTCACAATTCGTTTTTTTTGATCTCCACTACCAGTCAGAGATCTTAAATGATGGCGTATCCAAGGTATGTTAACTGGCTAACCACTTCTAATTCATACTTTCCGATGATGATGTTGGTAGTTCGTCATGCTCAGTCATCATGCGTGATATCTGCAGGCCGATTGCCAGGCTGAACTCGTCGCCTGCCTTTGTAAATCGGCTCAATAGTCACTGCAGCTCTGTTCCGGTGTTGGTGACCAGAGCAGTGTCATCTGCAAACAACCTGTCCCTTATGAGCATCTGACGTACTTTGTTTTTTGCCTTCAGTCAATCCAAATTGAACAAACTGTCGTCTTATCGGATGTGCACATAAACGCACCCAATTGATGTTGCAAAGGCATGCTGAAGCAAGAGAGCAAAACAGATGCCGAAAGGAGTGTGAGCGAGGACCTATGCCGGCTTGACACCGCTGTGAATATTGAAGGCAACTGACATCGAGCCATCAGACTGCACAGTGCTTATCATGGTGTCATGGAAAGACTTGGTCACGCTTAGGGGTCTCCGTTGACAGCAACAATTCACAAGGACGGTGATGAGTCGACACCTGCTGACAATCCTGAACGCTTTGATCAGGGCTATGCAGGCTTTGGAAGAGGGGCTTGTGCTGGGTCTGCACGTTTTTTTTGCAGTTGCGTAAAATATAGCAACACATTTTATTTATAAAATAATGATACAGTTGGTGTTATCGTGATACAAGAAGCTTCTAATGTAAAACCTTCGATATCGTCCATATAAAGTCATGACTTTAAGAAAAGAACACAGCCAACAAAAGGTGATATACACGCGAATGATTTAAACCGGTGTCCACGTCTTTCAACGGTCAATGCAAACGTAAGGGTGTTGCAGACAATGTACATAGCTTAAATATATTCATAATTTCCTAATGATATATCGTCAAGATAAAACTTATATAATAATATTTAAAAGTGTAGCCGAGTGAAAACCTTTTGGTTGTTGACGGAATCAAATTACACACAGCCTCTTATATAGCATAATTTTAACGTGGGTGTTTAATCCGTCACTTTAACATGATGGGAGAGAAATGTGATTAACCAATATTGATTTTCAGAAAACATGATATTTCGGAGCCAAACATATATACTTATGGTAAGATAAAACGGTGTAAATATTTTGCCTTGTTTATAAGTATCCTTTCTTTTATAATGTTCTTATGGTACGTTTGTTAAAAGATTATTTCATGAACAGTTCATTGCAGGAAATACCGTTAAATTATGTATGTAATGCTAAAAACCTCGACTTAATTCGGTAATGAGCTAAATTAAAGTAATTCGCGGAGTAAATAAGGTCATTAATATTATTTAGAATTTATTATGACGAGACGATTCCGGCCCTCTGTCGGTCATTTTTTGTATAACTTCAAATTAACATCATTTCCTTAGGCAACATAATTGCCATCAGGGGGTCGCCTCGATTCAGGAACGAAAAAGAGAAAACGCCTAATGCGTTGGTCAATAATATGTTCATCCACAGTCTAAAGATGTTTTACACAATATAGTTGCTTAAAATGTTATATAAAGCGTACAGCTGACGTCTCCGTCTCGATTAATTAAATTTACACGATGCTACGCCTTGTGTCAACTTTTCATGTCAACATGTACTCGTACATTTGAATAATGCAGTATCTAAACAAGATCGTGATCACAATGTTTTTGAAAAGTTGTTATATAAAGTAATCTTAAAAAAACTTGAAAACAGTACACAAAACACAACTGTTTTTGCAGGCCACTTTTTTTTCAAACGACAACAATGACGTTGCATCGGTAACATCATTTGTTTTCAAATTATTTCTTTTATAGATGACAATTGTTTGTGGGATCGGTATGTGCTTATAAATATATATTGATCAATTGAGATAACGTTGCATGTATGAAGTTTTGATTGGTAATGGTGACAACGATTTTACAAACCAAATACTGATATCTAGACTCACTTATGTACAAATTATGCAAACTTCGTCCTGATGTTGTGATATATGCATTGCATGTGTAAGAATGAAATTGTTACTTGAAGTTATACCAGAAGAGGAGTGGAGGCATTTAGACTTGCATGGATGTTTGTGACTGGAAGAGTTGTTACATCCGCTAATAAAACCAGATATCTTAACAGGTCATAAGGTTATTAATAGAAATTACAAGCGTATTACGTATGTCATACACACACGACCAATAACCCAAGCTTAATTATTAAATTGATTTTGTCGACTTTGTTTCATGAAGTGTTAATGCGTTCATTATTGAATTTTCAGTACACTAGTGTTTTCATGAATAAACGTGTTGTGTATATATACATTTTTTTGTTTTCATATTACGCACAGGCAATATCTATAACATATGTTGAACCTACATCGTGCAAATATACGTTTAATAAAATAAGTTTCAAGAATATCGTATCTCTGTTCATAGTTCACATGAAAAATGATATTGAGTCAATTAATTACCAATTGCGAATGTCATGGTATCGTTTAATGTGTAGTTTCGAGAAACTATATAATTATAACGCCATATTAAGGTTCCCAAATTGTAGGAGCGATCCTCTCAAGAAAAATAATGACGAAGAAAGCGTTCATTTATGCTCATTAATGACATTTTGATTTGCTTGAGAGCAGCAATATTGAATGTTTCCTTGTCAGTTCAAATTCGAGGTAAAATTCGAGCATCAATCCATGTATGACGAATGTTCCATTAAACTTACGAAAGATTGGGATATTTTACATCATTGAACATTTGTACTTTGGGTCGCGAACGAGTCTCTAAGTTTTAATGCTATCAGCATTACTTCATCATTATCAGACGTTATTTGCTTGTTTGGTCACACATTTAGCTACAGAATTGTGCCCTCGAACAAAGGCAGTTGATTAAAAAAGTGAAGTGAATGCCATGATTTATCACTTTTAAGTAAAAACAAACGGCAGCAAAATGAGAATTTTTTTTTAGTTGCGTTTCGCTTGCTCTTAAAACTATTTCGTTAGGATGGTAATGATAAATCTCTTCGTGCGCTTGTTTCTGGACATGAATCGTATACATGCATCTTATTGACTTATATTAACAATTATTTTCATTTGCTATAAATGAGCTTTACGATGAAAATGCAAAAACACATAATTGATTTTTACCAAACAGTGCTTGTCACTTAATAATTTATCGTATATATGTTGTTTGTTATTTCTGTCTTATCGGCGTTGATATATTGAGACGGTAAATAGTTTATTCATGCATTTAACGAAGATTCACATTTATTTCAATGAGTTAACACTTGTGTAATATATAAAGTGTTTTCTTGCTTTTTTGTATCGTTAACTAACACAGTTTGCAACGTATCAGCCCCACTTCAATCTTCAATGTACACAATTAATGCGTGTGTTACATGCATTTTATGTTATCTTAGCGACATTGACAAAGTCCGTTTTAAGATATAATTTTTAAAAAGTCCACCGTGATCTAATCAGAAACAGTTCGTCGTTCTTGAAAACATCTGCAATGTCAATTACTGTCGCTTAAAGTGCAATGATCTTGAATAAACGTTATCAATTAATTCGATACACTCTCTTAAACAAGTGATTAACGACTTCTTCTGTTTTTATGAAGCCGCGAATATTTTTCAATAAACACGATTTGTACCTTAATAGCTGTAAACGCAATTTTCGGGGAAAATACAAATTAAGACAAATGAAAAATATGGCCATTAAAAAACGTCTCTTTGTCGTAAACTGACAAAACTAAACGCGTTTATCATAAAGAGGGATGATGTGTTGAAGAGCGAAACCATTTAATGGAGTTGAAGGGTTTTGTTTAATGATCGATTTTCCTAAATCTAACCAAGCTTTATTACATTGTATTATTGACCATAACTTTGAACCATGGAATGACTAAAAAGACTATGTTTTGTTTAAACCCTCTAACGTAACATAATAATTATATTCGTAGTGTTGTCAAGAAACCTTCTGACAATTTTAATTTTATTGCAAGCTTTATAATAATAGAAATTAATGAAGGCTGGTTGATTCAAACTAAACGGAACTGCCGAATGTGGTTTATGTAAAACAAAGGAACATCGTAGAATAACCAAATTTGACGTAATGGTAATATTTTGTATAAAAATATACTTTCATCAAATGTATGTCAATGTATTGCCTTGAATCATTTGCACACAGTGTATTGTCTGTTTAATAAATAAACCACGAAACACAATTTTGGCAAGTATACAGCCGCTAGGAATAGTAGGATGCTTTTATTTTAAATGAATAATAAAACAATATACTCATGATCCTATATGGTGTGGTTCAATATGCTTGATTGCATATGTTATGAATACCATATTCTTCATTTTTGCCTCGGCATGTTCTGATTACTGTTTTGTTCTTTAAATTAAACAAGTCTTTGCTGTTTCCTGTGTTAAACACGCTTTGAGTTACAACTGATATTGACTGTTTTCCGACTTGGCTGTCTCCTTTTTGAAATGAACATATACATTCACGAAATACCATGCTATGATTACCGCACACTTCAGTTTACTTTGATTTTTAGTTTAAAAATTATTAATCAGGACCCTAGTTTACGTAATGGCTGAGCTCACAACAGACGTATTCATCACTGACAAACACAAGGCAAAGTAGTTTATATCATTATTGATATTGATGTTTGTGGTAATGTATTAATAAAAAATGTTTACTTGAGTTATTTATTTTCAAATATTGAAGAACAAAGAAACTTTATTTAAAAACAGTTTATAAACAAGAATATCAGTGAAACTGCTGGATGCTCCCCGTTTATTTGTTTGTCAATCTTGTGTTAAACTTTGGAAACAATTGTTATATTCAAGGGGCAATAACTCCCTGAAAACTCACTGGAATGGAACGAAAACTCTTAAAAATATATAAGAGATTGGTCAAATATTGAATGCTTTATGAGAAACTGTAACCAAAATTTGACCTTGAAAAAATCGATTATTAGCTTCAGTGACCTTAACCCCAGTGAAATCAAACCTATAATAAATAAAATTATAAGTTTAAAACCGAAATAAAAAAAATATAAAAAAGTGCAATCGCGCGTTTGAAACATGTAGTCCCCACACTGATCCGACATTTTTCTAACCGTTCAAACGCGCGGTTGCACTTCACTGAAAAAAAAACTATTTGTTTTTAAACATCATGATACCTATAGAAAACTCTTACGGATGAGCGGGCTCTCCACTTCATCCAATTAGAAATGGTGAAGTATTTAAAAAGAGATCCTTATTAATGTTAACTAGGTCAAGCTTTATTATCCCAACACAGATCCTAAAAAGTCACGTTGTATAGGCACCGTGTTAATGGTACCAATTAACAACGAGTTTCGCGTTTGAATACATAATTTTCAGGACTTTTGAAAACGGTTTATAAGGGTCGATATACTTCGACCAAAGGTGTGAAATTACATTCGTATATATGGTACGCGGAATTTAGAGGGGGGATGCAAAAAAACTTAATTAAGGCAGTACAATACATCAAGTGCCTTCTCGTATCAACAATGTAAATAAAGTCATAACAAAATATATCAACACCAAACCTGACTCACAATACACCATACAAATTACCAAACGAGTATTGGTGTAAGCTTGTAAGACGATTCACAAAGCAAATGACGACCTCTTAAAGACTTGTTTTATATCACATCCTACTCTGTCCTTGAGAATGTCTGAGAAACATCCTGGACACCTCTGTTTTCTGACAATTGATTATGCAACTTTATGCTGGACAGCTAGTTCTACGCCTCCGACATAAAGTGGATTCATTTACGTTTAAGCGGAATTATTAGCGTGTCTTACAATCGACAACACGGACAAGCAAACATAGTAAAAGTGTTGTTTAACTTATATATTTATAGAAATGAAGTCCAAGTCAATTCGTTGTATATTTATGTTTAATTTGCTGAATTGCTTGCATCATAACATGCAGAAGTTAAAAGATAGGAGTAGTGTATTCTGTCTACCTAGGAACCTTTTTAGTTATATACATGTTGAAGCACTTTTGTCATCATACCTGTATATAAATGGATAATCTTAAACTCATATCTTTCAACTGTAGGGGTCTCAAAAACAGTAAAAAACGTAGAGATGTCTTTGATTTTATAAAAGCAAAACAAGCACATATCTATTGACTCCAAGATTGTCATTTTACTCCTGATATGAAAAATAAAATATACTCAGAATGGGACGGGGAATGTTATTTTAGGTTTGGGCAATCAAATTCAAGAGGTATTAGCATTTTGTTTAAAAAAAATTACCAATCACAGTAAATAAAATTGAAAACGACTCTCTTGGTAACTACCTTTTATTGGACTTGACATATATGACACACCAGTTTACCTTATGTTCATTATACGGGCCTAATAAAGATACGCCCATCATTTTTACTGATCTCTTCAAAAAGATTACAGATCTTCAAACTGATGATTTTGTTATATGCGGAGACTTTAATTGTGTTCTAGACGTTAACTTGGACTATCAAAATTCCACATCCATAAATAATAATAAAAATGCAAGAACAACTCTACAATCTATTATTAGAGATAACAATATAACTGATACTTTTAGATATCTAAATGGCACTGCCCAACAATATACATGGAGAAGATTAACACCACTACAGCAGGCTAGACTTGATTTTTTCTTACTTCTAATAGTTTGTCATCAAAAATTAGAAAATCTACAATTGATTCAAGTTATAGATCAGATCATTCCATCGTTGACCTAGAAATAAGTTTTGAGGATATAGCACATGGGAAAGGGCTTTGGAAATTCAACAATTCACTGTTAAAGGATATTGAATATTTAAACTGCATAAATACTTTGATAAAAAATGTTAAACAGCAATATTGTATTCCAATTTACAACATAGACAATTTTTAAAACATTGAAAACAGTAACATTCAGTTTGTTATCAATGACCAATTATTCCTCGAAACATTACTTATGGAAATTAGAGGGAAAACTATCTCTTTTTCATCATATAAAACTAAACTAAACAAAAACCATGAATCAAATTTAATGAAGGAAATTGATAGACTTCAAAAATTAATAAATGAAACTAATGCAGACCAACTTCTTGCCTTACAAAATGAATTAAAGAAACGTTCGGGAAAATAAACTTAAAGGGTCACTTATTCGTTCTAGAGCTAAATTGATAGAAGATGGGGAAAAAACCTTTAAATACTTTTGCTCACTTGAATCAAACCATTATAAAAGCAAGTCGATACCTTTTATTGAATCAGAAAATGGTGCTAAGTTGATTGAACAAAGTGATATTTTAAAAGAAGCTGTTTCGTTCTATAAATCACTATACAGAAAAAATGACAACGAAATGGAATATGATATAACAGCGGATTTATCTCATGTAAATATACCAAAATTGAATAAAGTTCAAGCTGATTCATTAGAAGGACTGCTTAATATTAAAGAAGTATCCATAACGCTTAAATATATGAAACACGACAAAAGTTCCGGTTCTGATGGATTCACTGCTGAATTCTTGAAGGTGTTTTGGAATAAGTTAGGTCACTTTTTAGTAAGAAGCATAAATTATGCTTTTAATACAAACTCTTTGTCCATAACTCAAAAGCATGGAATTATAACTTGCATTCCAAAAGAAAACAAGCCGAGATGTTATCTTAAAAACCTGCGACCATTAACCTTATTAAATGTTGTTTACAAAATAGCATCAGGCTCCATTGCAAATAGATTAAAAACAGTACTTGATATTTTAATCTCCAAAGATCAAACTGGTTTCATAAAAGGCCGATTTATTTGGGAAAACACTAGATTACTTTATGATGTATTAAAATATGCTGAAGATAATAATCTACCTGGATTACTTATGACAATCGATTTTGAAAAAGCATTCGACACCTTGTCTTTCAAATTTATAGAAACAACCCTGTGCTTTTTTAATTTCGGACCAATGTTTCAAAAATGGATATTTATGTTCTTGCATAATACTATGGCCTCCATACAAATAAATGGATTCTTGTCGTACACTTTCTGTATAGAGAGGGGCTGTCGTCAAGGAGACCCAATCAGTTCTTTCAATTTTGATTATATGCGCAGAAATTTTTGCTATTAAAATAAGGGAAAGCAAAGAAATAAAAGGTATCTCAATAAAAGATATTGAATACAAAATACCACAATTTGCTAATGACATATCTCTACTTCTCGACGGGTCAAACTCATCCCTTAGTTGTGCTTTAGATATGCTTCATGAATTTTCAATATATTCTGGACTAAATATAAACTATGAAAAAACTAATTTAATTTGGATAGGCTCTATGAAGTATAGTACTCGATCAATAAAAACAAAATACAAACTGATATGGGGCGCTTCTACTTTTAAAGTTCTTGGTATTGTGTTTGATGTTAACTTAGAAAACATGGTAATGATAAATTTTGAGAATAAAATTGAATGTATTAAAAGATCAATAAGTCACTGGAATCGTAGAAATATGACACCGCTAGGAAAGATAACTATTGTCAAATTATTGCTTCTACCTTTACTTACTCACTTATTTGTATCACTACCAACACCAGGAATTGACACCATAAAAACAATTAATCAACAATTTTACGACTTCATTTGGGCAGGACCAAGCAAAATAAAAGCTACTTTAATTGTTAAGGAATATAAAGAAGGTGGGATTAATATGATAGATATATGCTCTTTTGAAAAATGCATGAAACTAACATGGCTCAAAAGATTACTGTCATGCGAAGGAAATTGTTATACATTAATCAAATCGATAATAGATTTTTAAACTATGTTTAATACTGGCAAAATGTATGCAGAGAAAATATGTTCACACTTGAAGAATAAATTTTGGCTTGATGTTCATAAAAACTATGTATTGTATATTGAAAAGCTGCCTATAATTAGTTGTAATGATATCCTGGATATGCCTCTATTTTATAATCACAATTTTAAAATTAACAACAACCATATTTATATTAAAAGTCTATATGAAAGAGGCATACGCTTTGTGAGATATATTATTATAGAGAGAAATTGCTTTATTTCCAAAGAATCTTTGGACGAACATGCCGGATCAAACACAAACTTCCTATTGAACCAAGGATTAGTTAACATAATAAGTAAATATATTGAACATTTTGAAGACATGCCATTTTCTGATAATAAAACTGATGGGCCTATATTACCAACATACATAAAGAAAATAGTAACCAGCCAAAAAGAAGAAAAACATATTTATAAAATATTAATCCAAAACAGTGACATTTCAGCTTGTCAAACAAAATGGAATTCAGAATTTTGTAATATTGACTGGAAAAACGTACATGAACTTGTGTTCAACCTAACTAAAGATACATATATAAGATGGTTCCAGTGCACAGAATCTTAGGAACAAATCTCTTATGTTAAAAATGAAAATTGTTGGCAATAATCTATGTACTTTTTGTGAAAATAAAGTAGAAAATATTATGCACTTGTTCTGGTATTGTCCATATTCCCAAGATATTGTTAAATTTGTTGTTGAGACTATTAATAGAACAAGACCAAGCTTAACTATCCAGATTACATGTCAGGATCTAATACTTGGAATCACGAAGATGAATGATTTGAACATTGTGTGTCTCGAAATTAAGCGGTATATTTTTCATTGTCAGAAGAAAAACAGAATCCCTACAACTTGTGGACTTGTAAATAGTATGAAACACAATTTCGAAATATATAAAACCACAATTAACACAGATGATGAATTACGAGACTGGTCCATTATACAAATATTTGTAGACATCTCCCATAATGACACCATTAATCGTGACACATGATATCGTTTATAAAGACATTGATTTTCACCAATTTGTTTGTAAATAATGTATTTACACAATGCAATTCAGCATTTAGGTAACCTTTCATACGTGTATATTAATTACATATCAAAGATATACATACTTATAGCTGAAGCTAAATTATATTATATGCATGTGCAAATTAGGTTTGATGGTATATTGTATAAATATTACAGTTAAAAGATATACAAACAATAAACTAAAACGTTATACTATGAATGTGCAAATAAGTTTTTGTTGTTATAATTCTTAAAATATTAACACTATAATATGTAAATGAATTAACGTTTATAACCGTATGTATGTTGTACTCAAATACATGTATTCTGTATGTATAAAATGCATGTATGTATGTAATATCTTACGGAATAGTTAATGTACCCATCAAATACCTGTCTTTAAAATACTATGTATATGTTATGCTTGTATGTATGTCTGTAATATCTTACGGATTAAATAACATTATATACACGGAAAAAAAGTTCAAGTCAATATATTTAAATCTTTAATACGACTTTAAACAAATAGCATATATTATTCATATGCAAAAGATTCATAGATACGTGTATATTTCGGTTAACGAGTTTTGACGCGTACTTGATTAATGGGTTGCCCTTACCCAGACCTCCTCATTTGCCAGTTAACGGTGCATCTGCGTATGGTGCAAAATACGAGCAATTATATATACATATTTTTGACTGAATATATCATTTGTACAATGAATTCTACCGCTTCGCAAACGGAACAGCCTCTTTCAATTGATACGATTTGTTGTGATCAATTTTATACACATCCAACCTGATATGCATCACGGTAAAAGGGCGATTACCACAACTATTCCGCTCACCGTCGAAATTTTATATTGTGACAAAAGCTCTGTATCCTTCTAACGAAAAGAAACATGGCGGACGAAGCAATATCAGGTAACCTGGTGATAAAATATTTTATTATAGAGGCTTCAAAATGATTGCCACTTGCGAAGCACTCCATCGAATTTTTGAACCAATATGTTGTCTATTTAAAAGTTTACCAGTCGTGAAATGACTTTGAAATAGTGTTTACAAAAAGTCATGTCGCGCTCGACACCATTCGTACTTGTGAGAAAAATGTAATAATCAGATATTGTCGTTGTGTTGGACCTGATGTGACATACTTAAATCATTGTATACATGTATATAAAAAGAACATGCCATACGAACCTGTTTGCTTGAATATCTGTTAAAGGCCTATTTTTTGTGAAAACATACATAACTTACATAAATATCGATTCACCGCGCAACACTGATTATAAACACCATATTTATATTCTGTGTCACTGAAAGTCGTGGCACTGCTAACTTCTGCAAATGGTTTTAAATGATGTGCTAGAATAGAATTATTTACGACAATCTTCCATTTATCAAAGTGACATGTCCCAGAATTGATCTTGAAAATGATGGCATGCTTGCATCAAAAAGGTTCACCGGGATCGATTTTCTTCCTTTCAAGTGGAGGGCACATGTTTAAGTCTCATGTTTCAATTTATCTATTGTTGTGGTAAAATACAATAATTCGGGGAAGTCCAATTCTTTGGGATAATAATCATTTATAATCCCCTGACTAGGTACCGCGAAATTAATTGACGTGGTATCTGGCATTATATTCCTTCTTTTCGAAAACTGTCCAATCGCAACTCCGATTGAGTGCATTCCGGACATGAAACTTTTTACATGGAATAATCTATATTCAACTCTCAAGAATTGTATGGTGTCTTCTTTGTAAGTCATCATTAAGGTTATCGGTAGACTATACCACCTGACAGCATCCAGAAACAATAGCAGAGCAACATTTGTCAGCGGAAATTCTGTTTATATACCAAATAAATAAAGTTACAAAAGTCATATCATAAATTTGCCGAGTGTAATTTTTGAAGAAAACCTGGTAATAGCTATCATGTCACTTTTTCAGTCATGTTTTCTAAACTGCTATTTTGAAATTATTTATTTCTTGATGACCTTGCGTTTTTGGTTTGACGTTTCTGTGGAGCATTTTCAAGATTGTCATGAAAGGCTGGGCGGCACGTATCATTTGGTGTCTCTATAAAAACGTTGAACTGGTACATTCCGGTTGACGGTCGCCTGAAGATGCACTGGTATCATCTCAGAATAAAGCGGTACCAACAAATCATAAAGATGCAGTGCTTTTACGGACATTGTTAAGCGGTGTTCATATTGCTATAATGGCAGTGTTGCACGGTGCATACTTGCTAACACGTGTATATGTAAAAATCACAGTTATATTCAATAAAGCATGCAATAATGTGTTGCAAATTGATTCTTCTACCATAAAATACCGTTTAACAAAAAAAATCTTACATTTAAATGGTTTAAAATCTGCAAAAATACGATTTTTCGCGTCATGAAAGTCACTTCATTCACGACATGCTCAAACATTTTCACTATAATTTTGAAGTTAATAGCTACTCAATTTTGATGCGGTAAACGGAAATTAGATGTAAAATGTATACAACGTTCGATGGAATATCATTTTATTACCAACTTTCCTTCTTTTCTCGTTTTTTCATTGATTTCTGGACTCGCCAAAAAGTTTGCGGCCATGTTTTTGACATACGGAGCTTTTGTCAGAAGTATAACATTTAGACGATGAGCGGAATAGGTGTGGAAATCGCCCTATAACAGTGTGCAGCATGTCTGGTTGAAATGATACTCTAATTTGTCTGTAGAATATGGTTTATGTGAAAAGTTTGTGGCTTATATAAAGAGCTTAAATGGTTTATGTCCAAATTTAGACAATCCGATCCAAAAAGTGAAAAAAGATTGGTTCAAAAACTGTATTTTAACACTGGATTGAGCGGTATTACGAGTATCAGGAAACAGTTATTCCGCCTAAAGGCAAATAAAGAAACATATTTAAGTGGATCGCGATATACGAGCAACAGTATTAGACCCGAATTCGAGCTTGAAATAATCAATTTTGACGCATAATGTTTTTTAAAGTGGCATTCCATTACTTTGTTTTATGTTTATTCTTTATGATATATTCTTCGGAAACCATTGAAAGTCTACAACCCATGTGTTAATGGTATTTGATAGCGTCTTATGAAAATAGTTTACATATATTTCTTAGAGAAATAATCAAGATGATATTCGTTTTTCATTGTATTGTGAAATGTGATAAACGTATACTTTCCTAAGGATGGCTTATTCCATATTTCAAAACGTTTTAATGTTATTCCGATGTTCAAAAAATTGTGATGTGACGAGCCGAGCCGTGTGTTTTAACAATAATTAACTTCTTTGTAACTTACTGGTTAATATAAGAAACGCTAAAATCCTATAAAATATTAGTGAACTCATGGGTACAATTGTATATTTATTGCTCGATAAATAAGTCTAAAGTTGCATGAAAACGTATTCTGTATCATTTGCATTCGATGTATGACATAAACATGATAGTAACCATCATTTTGAAAAACACGGTTATAACACACATACTTAAGGCACTTTAAGAAACATTCTCGGACAACAAATCTTCAGTTAACACTTCATTGCTTTGTATTTTGCATTTACTATAGTTTAAAAGTCAAATTTGTTCGCCATGTTCTTTTGATGCATGTCATGCAACAATTTTGTTTTTAAGTAAATCACAAAAATAAGATAAACAGCAGTTACTGTTAAATGTGCAGTTTCAATTCGTAAATACTTGTGAATACTTAATATTGAAATCTTACTCTCATATATGCGCTACCTGATACTATAATTGCTTTGATTGTCCCCTACCGGTGAAACATGTGGGGACTTATGGTTTGCGATCCGTCTGACAGTCTGTCAGTCTGTCTGTCTGTCACACTCTTCTGGATCCTGCGATAATTTTAAAAGTTCTTCATATTTTTTTTATTAAACTTGAAACAAGGATAGATGACAATATGGAGATTATGCACGTCATTTCATTTTGTTTCTACGTCAAGAATTCTGGTTGCTATGGCAACAAATATATAAATAAAATAAAAGAAATAACTGACAATGGTGGAGTTTCACCGGTAGGGGACAATATAACTTGGCAATCACTTGTTTTTCTAATATGTATTGGGCCAAGGTGACTAACAGAAATATCCGTAAAACCTTAATTGGAGCCGGTCATTTAGAACTCACTGGTTGTTTATTTGATTTGAAGTGATTTTGTTTATTTGCCTTGTCAGCGAGGTTACTTTTAAGTTATTATCACTTTTTCTTTCAAATTATTAATTAAATAGATGATTTTATCTTCATCTTGGGAAAACAGGACTGAATGCATATGCATTTATTGACATCCCAGTACCAGAGACTCTTTGAACACCATAAAATCAGAACGTTTCGTCCTTGATTAGTCTGCCCAATTCACATGCTAATCCGGGTGCACAGGCTTATCTTATTTGACATGCATTAAGCCCCGTTTCCCTAAACGCAGCCAATATGTACATATTTCAATGATAAACTGGCCAATATCCTCGCACACGCTGTTAAACACTAGACTTTCCAATGTCGTCGTAAAAGCTGTTCAACACAAATGATTACATACACACACTGGCTGTCTGCAGTGTACCAGTGGTGAAGTTTAAATAAGCAGATGCGGTGGTTATCGTTCCTAGCGTAGTAAAAAACAGACTAGCAAAACTCTCTCTACATTAGTTGTCCGCGAGCGCGAGCAACTAAAATTTTGCTTGAAATGCGTGGGGTGTAATTGTGTTTATGATTAATCTCTAATCACACGAAAATAACTGTTTTGTTGACTTTTAAAACATTATGATTATGATTGAACAATCAGGATGAATACATAATTGTGCCTTTCTTGGCGTAAGAAAATCTGCTAATCATACGCTCCATATGTTTGGCTGGAAAATTGTGCAAGTGTGCATATAAACTTGCGTTTGGAAGGTTTTCTGTAATTATTTTTCCCGCTCATTTTCTTTCAGACAATGGAATGCGCTGGGTTGTCCGTAAAAGCGTTATTTACGGCATACATAGTTCATACATTATTTGTAGAATCAGTATTCCTTTCTGGAAAGCAGTCAACAAGTCGACTTAGATTTCTGGAGAACGTTTATAAAGCATGTTTGAGGCTCATTTGAATAGCTCAGAGGAATTTGGTAAAAATACAGGCATGTCACTAACAATTATAACGGATTTCATAGCTATACATCGGACGGAGTTTTATCTACGACTTATACATTTAACTTTTTGACATAATTGATAAATTCACTAAAACATATACGATTGTTGTTTATAGACAACTAATATATAAATGGGGTTTGCACCAAAGAATGAACAATTTACATTCAGGCTATGGTGTCTTTTCGTATTATATATGAAGTTTGACAATTTCAATAAAACGCTTTCGATAAGGTGTTATGCACGTTTCAGAGATTCAACAGTGAGATTATAGTGCTTAGTTTTTTTGCGCACCAAATGAGTGGGTTTATCGCCAATGCATCTATGAGCGATGTTAATATATGGATTCATCTTTTGAAGTGTGCATTTGACGCTCATTGGTAAACAATGTATTTTTCTCACCCAGGAGTAATCAGACTTAATGAAAGATTTCGAGAAGCGGAAAGTGCTGCTAAAAATCGAGTAAACATGACCTGGTAATTATGTTTCTCTAGCAAGACTGGCTTTCAAAGGTTCGGATTTAATTACGAAAGTTTATACTATGTTGACCTAAGTTTGTGAAAGTCATCATCAAACAAAAACCTTGATTTCTTGGTTAAAACTAGTTTGATTAGCCTAAAATTATCTAGCTCAAGGGTCAATAAATATAAAATAAAGGGTCAATCAGTAAATAAAATACTGCAAGTTTGTAAAATATTGTCATTTAAAACCTCAATAAAATAAAAACCAATGGCAAAACTTAACAAAATACATCAGAATTGTAAATGCGTTGAAAATTCGTAATCGTAAGGATTAACCGTTTTATCCCCTTCGAGAAGAACGTTTTTAATTTTGTGAACAACGTTTACATTGACAAAACCAACATCAAACACAAACAGTTCATATACAATGTCTTTGTTTACTAATTAAGTGATTATCACCCGTTCAATACTTTTCATAAAAACTTTTACTTATAGTCGGAAAAGAATGGGCAGGTCATTTTTAAGGTCTTTCTATTGTAAATATTCGATTTTTATAATGCGTTTGTTTTTTATTCAACAGTTTACAAGCTACCATTTGCGCGACTATGCCATGTTCCAGCAAACTTAATACTTATATTTCGTACAAAATGTGTAATGATATTTATAACTTGTTTTACAGTTTTATTTGTTTTCAGAGTGTTGTGATTTGTTAATGACAACAATAGCAATATTTTATTCCTGAACACAAGATGATATACATTTCATTTTGTGAGAAACTAGGGCTTTGCATGTAAACAATACACTGAAAATACCCATATTCCAAAAACATTTATACTCGTAAAATGTATATTTTGAATTTAAGAACATGTGTCGTGTCATTAAATTAATGTCAATATTAAATAAAGTATTGAAGCTTTATCTTTTTCTGTTCGGAACCTTGTGTGTGGCTTTAAATGCTCTCTATTGTTTAAGGTGTGCTTTATTCGTTAAGTGGCAAAATGGCTTTATAATAAATAAAAATTGTGCGGGTTTCAATTTCGGTTGATTTTGTTCGTGGTATATCACACGGGCTGGACAGAATGCAAACATACCAATACGAAGTTTAGTTTTACAAATATATCATGTTATTTAAATACATTTGCAAAAGTCTATAGTGCATAACAGACAGTTTGGCTGGCATTTTGTGCCGATTTCTTACGATATAAGAATAAATCATTGAATACTTTTCAAATCGGTGCCATTATATCACGTGGCTTGCAGCACAACCATGTACATGAATGAAGTACACCTACAATTTACGAACAAGAACACAGGCTTACTAACTAAATTAATGTTTATGCATTTAATTTGCCATTAGCAGCATAACAAACTGTAATGTTTGTCCATTGATGTGATGATTATTTAGTAGAACATATTCATGTTAAACGTGGCGATACAGCGCTAAACGAAATCAATCACCTACCGCATTAACTGGAAAACGAGTTGGCTTTTGAGTAATGTTGTATGTCTATTGGCCCTATATGGTAAAGCTAGTTAGCTTCTGTGTCAGGTGACCGTTTGTTGAAGGTCAGTTAACGTGAGGTCGAAAAGTGACGTATGTATTCACGTGACCCATTGTTTATGGCATGCTTGGCATATCTGGAAAAAGAGAGTTGATTTCCGGATCAGCAAACCATTTGTTGAAGGCCAGTTGACATTTTCTCGAACGCTAGCTGATATATATGGTTTGTTGACCGTATATTTGTATGTTTGACCTGATATTGCTCGCCAGGTTAGTGTACTTACATGATAACTTTTTTTTAAATGAATTGTGTTGATTCTGATGTTAACAGTAATAAAAAATGTGTATAAGTTAGTTATAAAAAACAATAAACAATTTATTATACATGATGTGTATATATGTTTACGCTAATTTATGTTCTTCTAAAAATTTTCTGTGTTTAGTCTATCTTAAAACTCTACCGAACTCCCATGACAAATTTCATTTCATTTCACTTAATATAAGAAAGAATATCAATTTGATTGGCATTCATCGTTGGGTACATTCGAGCTTTATTATAAACAGTCCAGGCTATTTCGTTTTAGCGTAACATTTTCATTTTTATTCGGAAGTAAGGAACTTTCTAACGAGTATTAGTAATATGTGTGTTGCAGTTGGCTATTTAAAAAGTGGGATAATTATACTGGTAAATAAAACATGAAAAAAAATTCAACGTTATATTTAATAACCGTTGTACTGCATATCGTAAAGTAGTTAATAGTTATCGTTATATAAGATTATACAACAGAAGTCGTTCCATCTGCAAAAATCATTAATACATAACACTAACTATATGCGTAAGCGTGTGTTATTACGAAACAAATTATGTTTACCAATGTCTTTTTGCGTATAAGTATTTTTATTTTCATTTTTATGGTTTATGGAAGGCTGATGATTGTTCGGATAAAGCAGAAAATCTATGTGTTATTACGAACTGGTTGCAATTCATTCAGTCGATCGCCATAGTGTTGTTAGTGTTGAAGAGTTTACGTCCATATAACCACTTACAAATCAATTCATTCAGTCGATCGCCTAAGTGTTGTTAGTGTTGAAGAGTTTACGTCCATATAACCACTTACAATTCATTCAGTCGATCGCCATAGTGTTATAAGTGTTGAAGAGTTAACGTCCATGTAACCACTTACAATTCATAACACGCCTAACACACAATCACTATTTCGCCCTATTTACACTCTCACTGTCTGCAGTCTGCACTTACTATTCATTCAGTCGATCGCCATAGTGTTGTTAGTTTTGAAGAGTTTACGTCTATATAACCACTTACAATTCATTCAGTCGATCGCCGTAGTGTTATTAGTGTTGAAGAGTTTACGTCCATATAACCATTTACAATTCATAACACGCCTAACACACAATCACTATTTCGCCCTATTTACACTCTCACTGTCTGCAGTCTGCACGATCATTCAGTGTTCGTTGTTCGGAATATAAACGGCTTTTATGTCCCTAAATTATCATTATATCTAGAAAGTTAATATCACTCAGGAGTACTTTACAGTACACATTATCATATTAAATGTTTAAATTGCGATGTGTTTTCTTTGAAAAAAAAAACACAAACAAATACGTGTTTAAATTGTTTTTCATGTCGCGTGCCAATGGTTAACATTTATAATGCCTGTCTAAATTTAATTGGTTCGGAAAGGTTTTTTTTTGCTGTGAGAAATGCATTTTACATAGATTTTCCAACGTGACCTTGACTCATTATTTGTTTGTTTTCGTTTTGTGTATATTGAGTTTCAAATCAGCAAGATAGAAAATATATTTGCAACATTCAATAAGTTTCATTAATTTAAACAACCAAGAGGTTAAATAATATATATATATATATATATATATATATATATATATATATTATATATATATATATATATATATATATATATATATATATATATATATATATATATATATATATATATCTATATATATATATATATATATATATAAAACACCATTGCTCTTAATACACTTGCAGACTTTCTAACACAACACATTTTAAAACTCGAATATCTCAAGAATGAGTTAAGATTTTTTTTTTAAATTTTAAATATGATACTTTGACTAAAAAAATCATGCATTCGTCACGATTGGACGCTTTTACACGTGGGGTAAGTTTAGTTTAGTTTTTTTTGCACGTGGAAATGTTGAAACGCAATATTATTCTTAATTCATTTCATTTACATTATTTAAGTTGTGTTCTTACATCAGGAAAACATAGAATTTATTAAATGATTTTGTTGCCTCATATGAATATTGAGGAGCGAAACCGCGCATTTTGGCAAAGTGCATGCTACCTTCCACAAGTGCTGAAGCATCCAATTGTCATGGGTGAATGATTTGATCATTAAAATGTGTTTTATACGAAAAGTCTCAAATACACTTGAACGTAATCTTCAATTTGCCAAAATATGTGGTTGTGATCCTGAATATCCGTTTTAGCCATACATTTGTAAAATCTAGCTTTATGTTATACTGATGTTATAATCTACCTAAAATGGTGAAATTGAAATAAATTTAGAATAATATTGTACACACACACATAAAAGAAGAAGCGTCTGCTCGTAAAGTTGAGTTGAAAACAAGGATTAAATTTGGAACCGATCAAACGTAAATGCAGAAGAAAGCTTATAGATATAATCGAAGTCAGTTCAGCCGATGTTACATAAATTTCGAACATGGCAATATATTTTAACACAGCCCTGAACATAACATGTATACCTCTGGAACATTAAGAAGAAGGTGTGTTAATTGAGGCAGAGACTTCAATTGACGTTTTTACTGAACACAAATTTACGACAGAAGGCAATAACCGATATGATATGTGTTCATTTATTATTTTATAACCGCGATAAAACTTCTTTTAACTGATGCTCGCGTTTACAAAATCTCTTACTTAAAAAAATGATTGGGAAATTGGCAAGGAGTCATATATATAACCTTTTTGTACTAGAGTATTCGTAATTGGATTTGTCATGATAACGGTGGTTACATCGTAATATCTTGTTAAACAGTGTAGGAATAAAGGCGCACGAATCCAATATTATTTTTATTGAAATCTTCAGAGCTTGTTGCATGTGTTTGTGTTCTTTGTTCATAGAAAGCAATGCACCTATTTTAATAACAAAACTACAATTTTTTATAGAAGTTAGAAAAATCAGTAATGTTTCTAATTTTCTGATTGGTCACAAAATATGACTTGTAACTAGTATATAATATAGATTCTCAATTAAAATATTGACTTGATAAGTTCAGAAAACACTAAGATTGCCTTTGTTTATGTTTTGTGTTGTAATTATTCATTTTTTACTGACTGATATGTGAAAATGGCAACGAACTTGTATGACTGTATTGCGACGTAATGCCACAAATTATTTACTTGAATAGTTTAACCAAAAAAGCCGATCCAACACACGATCATTTATTCCTTGTCATTATAAGTCAGTGTCATGGAATGATGATTATATTCAGCTGAATAGTTGGTATTACTACAGATCTCTACAATCATTTTAACATGACTAAAATGTCAACAATAATTTGGCGTCCGATGAATATAACGTTTGATTAACGAAGTTATATAAAATTAAATATGTGTACCTTTATTACCCCGAGACATGTTTTCGATCATTAGACGCACTTTGTAAATAGTCTTGAGACTGAATTGTCGTTAATGGCTCGATTTGACAATTAAAGAGAAAATTTAGGGAAAATAAAGATTGTTGAGCATTCGTGTTCGTGTTGCAATTCAACGAGTGCACAAGAATATCGGAGACGCACACCCACCAGTGTGAAGTGTAATGATAACCCTGACCGATACTACTCAATACCTCCGCCTTTTTCCAAACCCATTATGTCAATGACCGATAGAACACTGTAAGTCCGATCTACTTTAGAGATAAAGGTACTACTCTGCAATTTTAAAATGCTAGTAAATAATACATGAATTATTATTTAAGGCATTTCGTTAAAAGTAAACAAAAACAATCGATCTTAATAAGAGGCTTAAACAAGCGGCGATGGATTAGGCAAGATACCAACATTTCTCACAAGTAAACGCGCACCTAGTTCTCAAAATGAACGTACACGAAAAAAGCATCTAAAGAATATGGGAACGTCATTACTTTTTGCTTGACAAATCACGTAAATACAATTTCAACAATCGCTCTCTTAACCACGGTGCCTATACCACGTGACTTTTTAAGATCTGTGTTGGGAGAATAAATCGCGACCCAGTTAACATTTTTAATGATGTTTTATTTAATATTTAACCAGTTTTAATGGGATAAAGTGGAGAGCCCGCTCATTCGTAAGAGTTTTCTATAGGTATCATGATCTTTTAAAACAAAGAAGTATTTTTTCAGTAAAGAGCAACCGCGCAAAAAAAAGCTTAATAAAGGCAGTTCAATACATCAAGTACCTTCTCGTATCAACAATGTAAATACAGTCATAACAAAATATATCAACAACATACCTAACTCACAATACACCATACAAATTACATAACGAGTATTGGTGTAAGCTTGTAAGACGATCCACGAAGCAAATGACGACCTCTTAAAGACTTGTTCAATATCACATCCTTGAGAATGTCTGGGAAACATCCTGGACTCCTCTTTTTTCTGACAATTGATTATGCAACTTTATTCTGGACAGCTAGTTCTACGCCTCCGACATTTACTTTTAAGCGGAATCATTGGCGTGTCTTACAATCGACAACACGGGCAAACAAACATAGTCAAGTGTTGTTTAACTTATATATTTCTAGAAATAAAGTCCAATTTAATATGTTTAACTGTATAATACGACTTTAAACAAATAGCATATATTATTCATATGCACAAGATTCATAGATACGTGTATATTTCGGTTAACGAGTTTTGACGCGTACTTGATTAATGTTTTTCTCTCACCCAGACCTCCATATCAGCCAGTTAACGGAACATATGCGTATGGTGCAAAACACGAACAATTCTATATAAATATTTTTTAACTGAACATATCATTTGTACAATGTCTAAGGACTCACTTTCATACAATTGCACTCGTTTGACAATATCATTTTGCATTGTATAGAAGCAAATATATTGTGGTCCGACGAGTAGCTCAATTTGCGGGCGACATATTTGATAAGGCGACTGAACACCCTTGCTCCATATTGAATAAATAAAAATGAAACAAAAATGGAATCTTAACAACATATTAAACATATTTTGTAAAAGTACATTTAAACAGTTGTCAAATATTTTGTGTAAATTTATGGTAAGAATGAATCTGGAGCCAGTCTATTTTAAACCCCTATGTACATGTAATTAGCCTAACACAATAGGGACACGGCTCTAGGCGAGTGCACGTTTTGATCGGTGAGTTGCGATCATTCAATTCTGAATTATTTATTTTTAAAACTTTTCGCTGTTATATCCAATGTTGCACGTACAACCATACATGTGTTAACAAGCCCCTGATGAAGACGAAAAGTCGACAGCGCTAGGGCATATATATAAAGTATGTAATTAGTACTATTTTAACAGCATATTTCTGCAATCTCTCAAATTTCTGCAATCTCTCCTCCCCCCTCTCTCCCCCCCCCCCTCTCCCCCAATCTCCTCTAGCCCTCTCTCTCTCTCTTTCTCCATCCTTCCCTCCCTCTCTCCCTCCCTGCCTCCCTCCCTGCCTCCCTCCCTCCCTCCCTCCCTCCCTCCCTCCCTCCCTCCCTCCCTCCCTGCCTCCCTCCCTCTCTCCCTACGTCCCTCCCTCCCTCCCTCCGTCCCTCCCTCCGTCCCTCCCTCCCTCTCTCTCACCCTTTCTCCCTCCCTCCCCTCCCTCCCTTCCCACCTTTCTCCCTCCCTCCCTCTCTCCCTCCCTCCATTATTCCCTCCCTCTCTCTCCCTCCCCCCTCTCTATCACTCTGCCTCCCCTCCATCCCTCCCTCCCTCCCTTCCTCTCTCTCAGTAAATAATATGATAATATATAATATATATATCCCTCCCTCCCTCCCTACGTCCCTCCCTTTCTCTCTCTCTCTCTCTTCTCTTTCTCGCCTACTCTCCCTCCCTCTCCCTCCATTGTTCCTTTCCTCCCTCTCTCCCTCCCCATCTCTCTCTGCCTTCCTCCCAACATCCCTCCCTTCCTCTCTCTCTCTCCATTACACTTTCCATTCTTCCCTCCCTCTCTCCCATCCCCTCTCTCTCTGCCTCCCTGCCTCCCTCCTTCCCACCCTCCCTCCCTCCCTCCCTACCACCCACCCTTCCTCCCTACCACACACCCACCCACCCACCCACCCTCCCTAAAATTAATTCGAGATCTGGATGACTTTAATAATCAGTTTTGCATCCCTTAAATTCTGGTAAAATGGTTTGTAGCATGTGTTTATTATGAACACTTGAGTTGTGTCCCCTGATCAGCACGGACGTGTTTTTGTTACTCGTGCATTTCTTTACAAATTTGTGAATATGGGAATAATTATTGTTCTTTGAGAGAGCGCGTATTGGCTGTTTTAGTCAACCGAAGAAGTCAGTTTATCGGATTAAAACGCTTATGATTCCTCAAGGTGTTAAATGTAGGTTTTTAACCAGTTTTCGCCTTGCCACGTGCATTGCCGCCATTATTCTCACATGTGGCGACGTAGAATCCAACCCGGGTCCCCCAAAGGAAGTCGGAACTAGACGCAAAACGCAGCATTCCGGCCAAGATGACGCTCTAGGGCCAATAGACAGGTCAATACCTAACCGTCCCGCGACTCGAGCGCAGGCAACCGTCCGGGGCTACTCCGGTAATTGACTCTCGGTCCCCGAACAACAACCGAACAAAGTTTGACCCTAAAAAAGGCGAATATCAACATATGCGACTCCGATAACCTCTCATCCTATTTCCCAAGAACGGATACAAGAACCCAACACGACCGCAAGAGACGAAAACAGGTCAGTCAATAATATCGAAATATTAACAAGCCCCTGATGAAGACGAAAAGTCGACAGCGCTAGGGCATATATATAAAGTATGTAATTAGTACTATTTTAACAGCATATTTCTGCAATCTCTCAAATTTCTGCAATCTCTCCCTCCCCCTCCCCCCCCCTCTCCCCCAATCTCCTCTAGCCCTCTCTCTCTCTCTCTGTCTCCATCCTTCCCTCCCTCTCTCTCTCCTCCCTCCCTGCCTCCCTCCCTCTCTCCCTACGTCCCTCCCTCCCTCTCTGCCGTCCCTCCCTCCCTCCCTCCCTCCGTCCCTCCCTCCTCCTCTCTCCCACCCTTTCCTCGCTCCCTCCCCTCCCTCCCTCCCTCCCTCCCTCCCTCCCTCCCTTCCCTCCCTCCCTCCCTCCCTACCCTCCCTCCCATCCCTCCCTCCCTCCCTCCCTCCCTCCCTCCCTCCCTCCCTCCCTCCCTCCCTCCCTCCCTCCCTCCCTCCCTTTCTCCCATCCCTCCCTCCCTCCCTTTCTCCCTCCCTCCCTCTCTCCCTCCCTCCATTATTCCCTCCCTCTCTCCCTCCCCCTCTCTATCACTCTGCCTCCCCTCCATCCCTCCCTCCCTCCCTTCCTCTCTCTCACTAAATAATATGATAATATATAATATATATATCCCTCCCTCCCTCCCTACGTCCCTCCCTTTCTCTCTCTCTCTCTCTTTCTCGCCCACTTTCCCTCCCTCTCCCTCCATTGTTCCTTTCCTCCCTCTCTCCCTCCCCATCTCTCTCTGCCTTCCTCCCACCATCCCTCCCTTCCTCTCTCTCTCTCCATTACACTCTCCATTCTTCCCTCCCTCTCTCCCTTCCCCTCTCTCTCTGCCTCCCTGCCTCCCTCCTTCCCACCCTCCCTCCCTCCCTACCACCCACCCTTCCTCCCTACCACACACCCACCCACCTACCCACCCACCCACCCTAAAATTAATTCGAGATCTGGATGACTTTAATAATCAGTTTTGCATCCCTTAAATTCTGGTAAAATGGTTTGTATCATGTGTTTATTATGAACACTTGAGTTGTGTCCCCTGATCAGCACGGACGTGTTTTTGTTACTCGTGCATTTCTTTACAAATTTGTGAATATGGGAATAATTATTGTTCTTTGAGAGAGCGCGTATTGGCTGTTTTAGTCAACCGAAGAAGTCAGTTTATCGGATTAAAACGCTTATGATTCCTCAAGGTGTTAAATGTAGGTTTTTAACCAGTTTTCGCCTTGCCACGTGCATTGCCGCCATTATTCTCACATGTGGCGACGTAGAATCCAACCCGGGTCCCCCAAAGGAAGTCGGAACTAGACGCAAAACGCAGCATTCCGGCCAAGATGACGCTCTAGGGCCAATAGACAGGTCAATACCTAACCGTCCCGTGACTCGAGCGCAGGCACCGTCCGGGGCTACTCCGGTAATTGACTCTCGGTCCCCGAACAACAACCGAACAACGTTTGACCCTAAAAAAAGGCGAATATCAACATATGCGACTCCGATAACCTCTCACCCTATTTCCCAAGAACGGATACAAGAACCCAACACGACCGCAAGAGACGAAAACAGGTCAGTCAATAATATCGAAATCCTAGAAATGCTTTCGGCAATAAGGAACGATATGAACAAACAACATCATAAAGTCTCAACTGATTTTACAAACATTGATTCAAAAATGGATAAAATCATGTCGACGATCAGTGACCTTAAATCTGACAACGAACGCCTTAAACAGGATAACATTACATTACAACAACAAGTGATCGACATGCAACAAAAACTGGATCTTACAGAAAACCAATCACGACGCAATAATCTTAAATTTCATGGTATACCAGCACTTATCAACGATAAATGGGACACTACAGAACAGAAACTGAGGGAATTTATGAAAAACACGCTAGGACTCGAGCATGCAGAAAATATAGACATCGATAGAGCACACAGAGTGAAATCTCGCAATAAAACAGAATGCACGATTATAGCTCGCTTTACCAGAATCAAGGACTGTCAATCTATCTTCAATAAAGCAAAAACTACCCTGAACTCAAACTGATCTTTTTCTGTGCAACAAGATTTTTCTGATCGAGTCAAGCGTCACAGGCATAAGTTGGGCGAACGTATGATCACTGAGCGAAAAAATGGCAACTACGCATCCATAAGATTCGACAAACTGTACATAAACAATGATAGTTACCAATTTAATGACACTACACAATGTGTTGAACGCATCGCTTCACGCAGGAGTTTTCAACCACGTGCACATCAAGCACGTGGGTACAACGATAACAATAGCATCACGGACGAAAGACGATTCGCTGACTACCGAAGCGAAATACCACATGGACCACCCGTCACCGATGACAACCCTTCTCAATTGGTCACCGAGGATTACCAAAGTTTCTCCGATCAGTGTTCGGACACCTCGGAGGATAATGACACACCGAGCCAATCACTCATTGCATAGGAAGTGGGTCAAGGCCAACATATAAACGCTTGTGAACACCGCAGCATATTCACGTGGAACATTGCCGGTCTAAACAAACATCAAGACAACAGCGAATTAAGATCATATTTACAAACGTTTGACATTGTGATAATTTAAAATACATCTACGGTGAAATCGATTATAACGGTAGCACATACGAAATACCTTGGCAAAATAAAGATACTATTGGAAATAGCTTTGTCCGCTCTCTAGTAAATCTTTGTTGCATTTTTGATATCCATATTCTTAATGGCCGATTCGAATCCGATAAAAATGGCGAATTCACTTGTTTCTGAAATGACGGATCAAGCGTAGTCGACGACAACTTTTAAATACACATTTGAAAGATTTTAGAGTATTAGATAGAGATGATTCCGATCATTTCCCGACATCATGTACCTTTGTATTGAAATCCGTCGTACCCGCAACAACGCCTCAAACGCATCATACGTCAAGTACCACGAACCCGTTACCCCGATTGATATGGCGTGATACTAAAATGCAGGACTTTATATCCACATTTAAGAATAACCTCCAGTCAAACAGTACAATAATTTTAAATTATATTAACATTGATATTAACGAAGCAATAAAACAAATCACAGCATTATATGCAACAGCTGGAAAGCACATGCAAGTACATGTACGATCATTCCGCTCTAACCCAACGCAGCCCGAGTGGTGGGACTCTGAGTGCGATGATAAAAAGCGAACTAAATACGCGGCGTTACGTCAATTTAGAGTAACAAATTCAGCAATTCATTTGCGTAACTGTTAAGATCTGAGGAACGAATTTAAAGCTTTCTTTAAGAATAAGCTTCTAGACTTTCAACGTCGTGAAAGAAAACAACTGTACAATATAAGAAACAATGCGTCTATGTTCTGGAGGAAAATCAAACGTACTAACATTAAACCGTGTATACACTCAACTATTACGGCTGACGAATGGTATACATATTTTGGCAAACTACTATATGACACAGATGCTGTGGAAATCGACAATTATGAAAATACAGAATTTATTGATGTATCAGCTAATGAACTTAATAAACCTTTTACCGTAGAAGAAGTTGAACGATCATTGTCCAAATTGATAAACAACAAAATTTGTGGTGTTGATGGTATTCCCGCGGAATTTTATAAGTATACTTTGAGCGAAATAACACCGTATCTTTGTGTACTGTTTAACAAATTCTCGATTCAAGTAATTTTCCAGAATCGTGGGTAACCAGCATTATATGCCCTATCTTTAAATCGGGAACAACTAATAACCGTGGAAATTACAGGGGCATTTCCGTTACTTATACTATGTACAAAGTATTTTCTGATATAATTAATACACGTTTATACTCTTGGGCCGAGAACAATAATAAAATCGACGAATCGCAAGCTGGCTTCCGACATGGGTACTCCACGGTTGATAACATTTTTTGCCTCCAAGCTATGATACAAAAGTACCTATCTAAAAAGAAAGGCAGATTCTATTGTCTATACGTTGATTTTAAGAAAGCTTTTGACTCTATCAACCATTTTCAATTGTTTAAATATCTTGAAAGGAAAGGCTTACATTGGAAATATATGAATGTTCTAAAAGCTATGTATACAAACTTAAAATCATGTGTAAAATTGCAAAGAAAATCTAAATGCTCAAACGATAATAACACACAATCAGTTGAGCAGGCTGTTACCAATTGGTTCTCTTGTAACATCGGCACCAGACAAGGAGACAAAACAAGTTCGACAATATTTACCCTCTTTATTGACGAGTTATCTGCCTTTCTGCGTGAAAACTGTGGATCGGGTATTTTTGTTACAAATCAAATTCCCGACATTATTTGTTTTATGTTCGCTGATGATATCGCAAATTGCGCGGAAACAAAACAAAAATTACAAGAGAAAATCAATTTAATAGAGATTTTCTGTCAAAACTCAGGGATGGAAGTTAATCTCAATAAAACTGAGATAACTGTATTTCGTAACGGTGGAGTATTAAAAGGTAAAGAAGTAAACACAACGCCAGTATACAAGTATATGGGTCTAATTTTTACCACTTCATTATCCTGGAAACTGGCACTTGATAAGCTAGCTGCCCAAGCACAAAAGGCTATATTTTCAATAAATAACTTTCAAAAGCCATTTGGCTTCTTCCAACCTTTCGAAATGTTCAAAATCTTTGATTCCATGATCAAACCTATTCTTTGTTATGGATCTCAAGTACGGGGATATGAATACGTACACGCAATCGAAACAGTTCACACCACTTTTTGTAAAAAATTCCTGAAGCTAAATAAAAACACAAATAATTGTACTGTATTGGGAGAATGTGGTAAACATCCATTGTGTGTAAAATATTTTACTAACTGCATTAGTTATTGGTGTAACCTTCTACAAATGCCAACGTATCGTTTTCCGAGAAATTGTTATTTATTGTTAAAATCACTAGATGACGCTGGGCGAATCTGCTGGGCATCGAAAATAAGAAATTTATTGTTTACATACGGATTTGGTTATGCTTGGATAAGTCAAGATGTTAGTGATAAAAACATATTTATATCATCATTTAAACAACGCGTTATTGATTGCTGCACGCAAAAATGGCATGACGATGTTTCAAACTCGAGTCGTTGTCACCATTATAAACATAACAAAAGCCTACTTAACAAGGAAAAATACTTATCAATTGACTTAACACCAAAATATAAGATTGCTCTTTCGAAATTCCGAGCCTCAAACCACAGATTACAAATCGAACTGGGGAGACACACTAATATACAAAAAGAGAACAGAATATGTACTACTTGTTCTATAAACGAAGTTCAGTATCTGGATTGCGAATACCATGCTTTCTTCAAGTGTAACAAATACAACGAAATACGATTAAATCATCTTTATAGCTGGTATTCTTCAGGCGATTCACTGCTAGATTTTTATATCTTAATGAGCTCTAATGATGAAGCTGTTTTAAAAAAGTTATGTATGTATGTATATCACCTACTGAAAAATATCAATAACTAATAAAATACTTTTAATATATTAACACCGTATCTACTTTGTTTGTGTTGTTGTTGTTGTTGATTTTGTTGTTGTTTTTTATATGTGTGTGCTTGAATTTAGAAATTGTCTTACCACAACAATGTTAACATCTAAAAATATGAATAACTTAACCACGTGCTTTATACAATTACACAATCCATATATATATATTTATAAACATGTTCCAGACGCAACTCTGTTAGGATTTTATAGCCAATTATAATGTATCACTATGTATTTTGGGCCAGAGGCCTTTGTTTACAAAATATAATTGCCTTGACTTGACTTAATTATGCGAATGCATACAATATTTGTTTTAAGCAACATTAGCAATCTATCAGGAAATCCCAAGTTAAACAAGTATTTCGTAAAAATCTCGTGGGTAAATAACGCCCGCACGCTTCCGCGTGAATAAGTGTATAAAAAAACTTCCACAATGGCATTTACCGATGGGTAATAAATAATACTCGTGTTTTGGTAAGCACATATCAATTCATAACGGGGGTATCGGTAAGTTGCGCATTTCATGCACACAAGCCATCTTATTTTCAAATGAACGTGATACATTGTTTAATTTACCCTTTCTTTGTAATAAAATGTCACACACAATTAAGTCATTTAAATAATTTATAAAGGGGAGATTTCGGTAATTCTTTACATTGAAGCTGCCACTCGCACTTATCGAGATTAAAGTTTGACTTTGGGAATGGTATACATTAAAAGCCTGCATTTTTCATAATGGACTCTTGTTGTAAGAGTTACATAAACCCGATAATTTACGTTTCAATAACAAAAATAAACGGATTTCGCTGAATAATGATGGAAGCCTAACCATTTGCGAGTAAACCGATAATAACCGCCTACCCGATTTATCAATCGCTGATAAGGCGCTCGGTATTTAGATATGAGTTTGAAGCAGGTCGAACCTCAAAGACCTCGTGAAGAGGCCGGTAGGACCTGTAAATAAACTCTGATTCAAAAAAATAAATAATATGAGTTTGATTGACAGTTGGTGAGATGTTCGCTTGGAATGGATTCCTACGCCTCCGCGTTATATTTATGATAACTTGACATGTCGGTGAAAGATTGTCACTGACAACAAAGACTGGGGCATTGTAAACGTAACACTCGTTTGAAGACTTTTTTTGTACCAATATATTTTTTTATAAATAAGCTCGTTAATAAAATAATTAACGTTTTAACACGTTACATGTAAAATATTTACTAAGACGAACCGATAGGGAGTCCTAATTAAACGGTTACGCCTTGTTAATTACCCATGGAAAGCTAATAGGTTTACATATTGACATGTCTTTAAGATATTTTGCGAACTTAAAGAAAGTACTACATAATGGCCTTTAAAGCAGGTAAATACGATTTTGTCAAATATTTATGAATTTATATAAACTGTGTAAAAAACTTATTATATATATATTTCAATATAAATTAAAATAAAAGTTAAGAAGAACATGTGTCGAAAAATGCGAAATAAGCCAGATATTTAATTCTGAAATTGAAAACGGCTGTACAGCCGAATTCGCCAGCATGTATACCATACATGTACGATGTGCATCTAAACTTACGAGGGGTGTTCCAGAAGTTCGTGGATTTTCGCTGTAACTTTCATTTGGTAACATAAATGGACAAACAAATAGCATGTTAAGAATATTTCATCCTTTCCAAATCTACTCTCCAAATATCATGGAAATACATAAAACAATAAATATATATCAGAGATTTAAACATGTGCACAATGCGCACACCGACGCACGTGTTACGTTTCTGTTCAACGTCAATGACGTTATGAAGTTAACAACTGTCAAATCTTTTCCACATAATCACCTCCAACGCGAATGCACTTTATGTGTCGGGAAATCCACTTGTCAAAAGTTTCTCTATACCAGTCAGCGTCAAAAGACGACACGATTCGCTTTGCCGCAACTGTAAGTTCCTGTTTACTTGCAAAGCGAATACCGCGCAACTGTGATTTTACTTCCGGGAAGACGCGGAAGTCCATAGGGGCCAAATCCGGGCTGTAAGGAGGACTTAGGCGCTGTAACGTGAAATTTGGCGTAAATTCTGTTTATTAACGACATTTAAACCAAATTTAAATTCGCGTAACGCTCATACTTATAATAAAATACACGCGTGCGCCGCATGTCGTTACTGAGGTCTCTATGGCAACGCGTTTCAAACGCGCTTTATGGAATTCATGCATTTTTAGCTTATATATAAAGTCCGTGATAATTGGTTTGTATAATATGTTAATTTCATTGACTTTTACCAGCAAACTAATAAGTTATAGCGAAAATCCACGAACTTCTGGAACACCCCTCGTAGTTTAACGGTTTATAATACAAAGACGAATGCTTCGGTTATTGTAGGAAAATATGTACGTCACTATCGGCTCGGGGCGCTAATTTGTCTTTGCTGCATTTTATGAAATTCGGCTTTAATGTATAATTTTTCTTGCCTATTTTGTGTTATTGTAACATATTTTATCAATATATTACAATTAAACACATATAAAAAATCGTATATACCCGCTTTAAGATTATGAAGTTCTACGGATCAGGTTGTTCTAACACATGTATGTCGATACAACTGACCACTTGTCATAAACGCTATGGATTTTTAATTTCTTCGATTGCAAAACTGATTCCGGAACAATGCATGACATTTCGTTGTAAGTAAGCAAAATATTTCATTGATGTTAAAGCCTAAAATGAATGCTTTTTGGTCAAATGATATGCCGACAAAAGCGATTCTCGAAACAAAACCTGTTGCTGAGAATTAGTGTTGTATAACACACAATTATTCATACATTTATGTAGCATACTGCCTATGTTTTAATAAAATCGAACAGCAGTTAATATATTGTTCAATGTCTTATCTACTGCTAAGTTTGGGAAATAATCAAAACCGTAAACTAAGGTGTTAGAAATGTATCCCAAAAGGTTAAGTTTTTGGTATGAACATTTTTTTTTATTGAATATATATTTTCAAAATGTTAAATTCCTTGAAAACAAATACAATTATTGGAATATCGCACCTCCTTATGCATTGTAGGATCAAATACAATGGTAAAAATACACATACTTAGAACATAAACTAATGTAATAAACTTAAACTAGTAGGCTCTAAACATATTTTCCCAGATAGGACCGTTCTCAGCTGCTTAACGTTCTTTTGTATTGTGTTCATTACTCTTTTCCGATTTTCTGATTTAAATTATTGCATCGATGTTCATTAATGCTTTACGTTTAACTATCTCTGTAGCTAAATAGCTTTTAACTTTTTACGGATGTTAATATTACAATACCTGAAAGCTACAGCATCAAGCCATTATTTGTTTATCGATCACTCAGCGCAGGGAATATCGAAGATTCGTTGCCTGCCGTCTATAAGCGCACGCCCAGCGCTGCTGTTACCAGATTATTTCGTTAGCTGGACGATGAAAGTGTCTCTTAGCGTTACAGAATTGATTGAGCAGGGATTTTTAACACCGACGGGATTTAATGAAAGCCTAAAATGAATGCTTTTTGGTCAAATGATATGCCGACAAAAGCGATTCTCGAAACAAAACCTGTTGCTGAGAATTAGTGTTGTATAACACACAATTATTCATACATTTATGTAGCATACTGCCTATGTTTTAATAAAATCGAACAGCAGTTAATATATTGTTCAATGTCTTATCTACTGCTAAGTTTGGGAAATAATCAAAACCGTAAACTAAGGTGTTAGAAATGTATCCCAAAAGGTTAAGTTTTTGGTATGAACATTTTTTTTTATTGAATATATATTTTCAAAATGTTAAATTCCTTGAAAACAAATACAATTATTGGAATATCGCACCTCCTTATGCATTGTAGGATCAAATACAATGGTAAAAATACACATACTTAGAACATAAACTAATGTAATAAACTTAAACTAGTAGGCTCTAAACATATTTTCCCAGATAGGACCGTTCTCAGCTGCTTAACGTTCTTTTGTATTGTGTTCATTACTCTTTTCCGATTTTCTGATTTGAATTATTGCATCGATGTTCATTAATGCTTTACGTTTAACTATCTCTGTAGCTAAATAGCTTTTAACTTTTTACGGATGTTAATATTACAATACCTGAAAGCTACAGCATCAAGCCATTATTTGTTTATCGATCACTCAGCGCAGGGAATATCGAAGATTCGTTGCCTGCCGTCTATAAGCGCACGCCCAGCGCTGCTGTTACCAGATTATTTCGTTAGCTGGACGATGAAAGTGTCTCTTAGCGTTACAGAATTGATTGAGCAGGGATTTTTAACACCGACGGGATTTAATGAAGGTGTCATCTTTGGTTGATGAATCGAGCTCTTTCATCGACGGCTATTCGTGCTAATATTGAAAGATAATTGACATTACTGATATTCTACCCAATGAATAGGTGGTGTGATTTAGTTGCGTTTTTACAAACTAAACTGTGATTGTTGCGGATGCCAAAACGACTATTAAACGACTATCAAAGTAATAATTTGATTTAATTATATAATAAATAAATAATAAATAATAATTACAATATTATTTCACTATGTCGATAGGTGCAAAATATAAACTTTACTTGCGTAGAACGGCGTGTAAAACTACAATGAAAATAACTAAAATGAATAGATTGAGTGTTTTTAAATAATGAATAATAAAATTTGAAACATGTCACTGAATATGTCAAATTCAACATTGGTGACGTCCGCAGGTCCCTCAAGGACCAGCATGTATATTGGAGCGGGTATAATGCTCGTGACTTTAGTTCTAGGCATAGTCGGTAATATACTTATAATGATAGTCATATCTCTACGAAAAGACCTCACAAATATCATCCACACATTTGTTGTGAGTCTGTGTATAAACGACATCATAAATCTGAGTTTGAACAACACGCTTGTTACTAGTTCTTACATTACGGGAAGGTGGCCAACAGGCATGCTGGGATGCGAAATGTCCACCCATTTTACTGTTTTACTAATGGGGTCCTCATTGTGGCATACGGCGCTCATCGCAATTCATCGCCTCATCGTCGTCGTCTTCAACAACTTCTATAAGAAGATTTCGAAAAAGGGCTACACTATATTCGTACTGGTGTTTTGCAGAGTTGTTCCACTGCTCTTTTTATGCCAGCCGTCGCTTGGACATATGGCATATTACGAACCAAAACTAATAAGATGTATTGTGAAGAAAAACTATGGACCGTTCACACTACTTGTCAGTATCTTTCTGATGATGATCCCATCCCTTATTTTGATTGTCTGCTATATTGCCATTTTTATCAAGGTTCATCAGTCATCACAGGCATTCCGCGCACATCGACATAAAGAATGGCTTAAACGTGAGATCCAGATTACGAAAATGTTCGGAATCGTATTTCTCCTGATCATGGTTGGATACATACCATATGGCATAGTTCGAGCAATAGATAAGACTCTTTCATACGACTCGGATTTCTATGTATTCATCACCGTATTTTTCGCCGTTGCCAATTGTTTTAACCCTGTCGTGTATGGTGTGATGGACAGACAGATAAGAAGCGCGTGTCTGGAGGTGTTTCGCTGGCGACGCTTGGTAATAGATGACACCCAGGCTTCCCCTGAGTTTCTTCATAAGGAAACGATGACAATCCACACTAGAATGTCGGTGGAAATAGATGACTGTACAGCGAGAAGTAATATGATCCAGTTAGAGTCATAGATCATTTAAATAGTTGCTACACATGTGGCTGTGTTGTTTCGTATGTGGTCCAATATGTATGCTTTAGTTTATTGCTTACAACATAATAAAACAAGCTCTGTGAAATCTTTTGTTTGTAAAGATTATTTAAACAGTATTAACGTTGTTTGACCCATAAGCATATGAATTTTGAGAATGGAATATTGTAAAAAAAAATCAAATTTAACTTGTATAATTACTCGTTTGAAAATTCGTCTTGCGTCCAATAAAAATTTAATTTTAATAAACCCATTTTTTAAATTATTATGTCTTAAGATAACTTTTATTTCTTGGTATGTGTTTTGCTGAATGAATTGTATTGTAACCTTATTTGTTTTAAGTTTACATAATGTGCCATTGAAATATCGTTAAAAGTTTGGAAAAAAATAATTTATAATAAACAATGAAATTAATTACAAAAATCAGCGATCATATAATTATATTTGCATAAATTATGGTATGATAGCTAAGGTATCACTTTTTTGTTGTTGAATTATGTGTTTCTATAGAGAAATTGTCTAAGCTCATATTGATTGAGTATCTACATTTTTACAGGTACCCCAAAACGAAGAACAATTCGATGTTCATGTAAACATGAATATAAGCACCGTTGTAACATAGTTTATATAAAAATTAGAATACAAATACTTAAAATTAAAAAAGAATTTCAATTTGATGTCAAAATGAATAAACACGTTTGCTATGTGTGTTAACAAAATATTCATGTTTAGAAATTTCAACGTCATACTATCTACACTTATAAAGGATTTCACAGAAATATACAATATTTGTATATAGCCTCACAATACATCTTTGTGTTGACAATATCAATTTAAATAGTTTAACGCACTTAAGTTAATAAACCAAGTACAGCTTATATCAAGTTTGGAAAATTAAGCGTTTATATAGTTATTGTCACTTTCGGTAATTTGAAAAACGACAACATATTTTTATAATTACGTGAAACCTCCCTTTGACCAACCTTTCACTGAAATATTTATGAATTTAAGGTATTAATGTCATTTGTTATGCTAAATGTATTGAAAATATCAACAGCGATATTTGACGATTGTTTATTCTTAAGTTGGTTATTGCAGACTTGAGCCCTAAATATGACAAAAAATGCTCTTTCTGGTTAGTGTATTACGTTATAGTTTATGTCAATATAGTGTGTAATTTTAATGATGTTAATTCAATATACGTATCAGATTGATCATAGACATACAGTGTCTTTTGTAATTATGAATCTTCATCTTTGTGTTTAGCTTAAGTTTGTACATGACACATTTGCGAAACTTTCACCACATTCCATGGATTCAAAATCATTTAATAATGCCTTGATCTAAAACACGGATCCAAGTGCCATCATAAGCTTATGAGTTTTAAATCGATGCACGTCCCCTCTGATAATAATTTTTCGTTCAAATTAATTTATATTTCATTGTGTCCGTACGCAAATGTTAATTATCTAAACAACCCACGCTGATTAACGTTAATATTTGAAATCATGTCGGCAAAATAGCATGTGTTTCATTTCAGACTCTGTTCTAATAAAAAACAAGTTTTATGACATTATGTTCATACTCTAATGTATAGGCGCCAGTTATTGCTAGTCTGAGCTGTTTCTGTTTAATGTTAGTTAACACACTTATTTTACAACCAACTATATAATTATGACGATTCCATAATTCTATTAATATTTATATTTTAGTTAGTTAGATTAGTTTTTTTTCCAACTCGAGTTTTATCTACAAATGCTGAAAAGATGTTCGATGTACATCACTATACCATTCGCAAATATAAAATCGAATGTTTATTGTTTAATGTCGCATAGGTTTAAAAAAATAAACGTACACAATGCATGCATAATATAAAGCTTGTAAATAACAATGACAGACGCGTTGGAGTAGTTTTAAGAAAAAGCGGACCCACATAATGGATGTTTTATGCTAATATTTGAAACTATGCTTGTGTCCGTAATTCCCAAGCTTTTAGATGTTAACATTGAGTGACTTTAATTACAGACGTTCATAGTATGATCAACTGTAAAAATGTCCATTATTGACAAAACTTCTAATGACAACATTCGCGATTTGTACACAACGATTTGACTATAATATTTTTCGTTTATCTTTGCATGCTTGTTTTTTATTTATGTTGTAGACATAATAAGTCACGTGAGTAATTCTTAACACGTAACACCGTAACAGCAAGTATCGTGATCTGGGAATTATATTAAACAAACGACTCTTAATTATAAAAACAGCACAATACTTATAAATTGTAACTTAAGAAGCTCTGCTTAGCCAAAGCTCATTGGGTGTTCCCGTATTCAATCCTTACAGCTGAAATTTATTGCAAATAAAAGCACACATTATTTCATGTCCCTACGATGTACGTTAAGAACAGCCGAGAGTTTTAATTTGTATTTGCATTTGTGAATTTAATCCTAGAGCTTTAGTTTTCTGTATTGTAAAAGTGGTGATTTTGTGAAAACCTATTGATAATTGCGAACATGTTTTTAATATGATAGTTACATGTTACTGTGCAACGCTAATAATGCGGTGTTTATTTGATAAAGTTAAATGATACTTTTGCTATGTGTCTAGATATAAAAACAAACATAATGTTATGATTTGTAACATTTCTTTGTGTCTAAGTTATGCTATCTACTTATTGCGACATGTTGTTAAAGGATTTTTTCTTGTTACGCCAACTTTCAAATCAAGTAGTGTTTAAATCGCAAAACCTGAGTAAAATTTTCACTTAGCATGATTACTGATTTATTACTTAAAACAATGATTCATCAGCGGAGAATAGACATTATGATGTTTGTTTGAAATCCTATCGAAGCATGACTGTGTACTATAATACAAAGGACATTTGTTTGAAGAAAACGATTTGCAAAATATCAATATAATTCAAGCAAACCAAATTCATACATTTTTTACGATGTGTGTTATACAATAACTAGGAAACACGCCTTTAATGTTCAAACCTGACCTTTCTCAATAAGATTGATGATGGATCAAACACTTCGTCTTTGTTCCACCGATTTAAATTTTACCATATATTTACCATGTATCCTGTGTAGCAGAATAATTATCGAAGAAACGAAGTCCTTATTAATATTGACTCAGTATTGCATGTATTTGAATATAAATTTCAACAATACCACTGAGAAAACAAGTAATTAATTATCGTTTAACGTGTTTGAAGAAGTCATGGCAACCAGTATGGTTCAATCATTTGCTATTATTTCTGTCTTATAATCATTGTTTTTAATTCCTTTGACAGTTTATGTGCCATAACGTTCAACTAAACACATATACAGCGTTTAAAACAAATAATTTAAATACCATTGTATGAATAGTAAAATTATCAGTAACTATTATGTGATAAAAGGATTGGTTGTGTAATTGTAAAACATAAGGCAATAAAGCTGTATATCTATTTCGTGCTCAGGCGTATTGTATCTCTTTTGATTCAAGACATGTCGACCACATTGTTTTCCCTAAATGAATGACATTCAATGGGTAATAACTATAGAGTTCTTGATTGTATACGATGTTCATATACAAAACATATTTTCCTTAACCGACTACTTAATATTACATTTATCTTCGGATGCTGAATTTGTCAACCATTCTAGAAAACATATGTGTAAATAAATCATCCAATGAGACGATAAATTACTATATTGAGATCTCGCGTGTAGGAAGCGTTACCATTATTCTAAAATAAATCGCATGGGGCCTCCGTATAATTATGGAAATTAGAAGTATAATTATCTGAGGATTATTGATTAACAGGATATCTTCGGAATCCAAAATAACTACGACACATCGACACGCCTTTCTTGTTACAGAAAGCAACATAGCATTGCATCTTCAATTTTTAGTGTCTGTATATAGTGGTTAAATTAATTAAACAAAAAAGCAATTAGTATTCTCATTTCAATATTTTAAAAGGAATACAATTTTCACATATAAATTGTAATATGGCATGCATTTAAATTTAAAGTAATATTGAATATAAGTTAATGCGTTTAAGTAATAAGATGGAACACATTTATCAACTACAATAATTATATACTATGTATAGGACGATTTTGTTATCGAGGATCCTTCTTTATTAAAGCACTTCGATTATGATAATTACATGGTAAATGTAAATGTCCAAATTAAAAGGGGACGTTAAACTCATAGACCGTTGTGTAACATGTCTTCAGGACGAATAAAACGCGTTTCTTTTATGAATAGTACAACGTAAACATTAGGAACAGCCAATTTATCAATTTAAAAACATAGTTTAGAATATTCAGACTCATATAATTTGAAAGTACGTATATTTGGTCACATTTAGTTTCATAAATTAAAATCATCATAGTAGTCCCGGCGGAAATATACTTGTCAAACGCTCCATGTAGCTTGTTCAATTAATGATAACATAATTTAAAAAGTGTAAGTGAAAAGAGATAAAAGGCCGTCAAAGTGATAAAAAATGGACGTACAACACTTGTGTTTTAAAAATTTGTAAATGGGAAATACAATAGTCATGGTTACTTTAAAAAAATAAAACGAAGTTGGCCTGTCTGTTTAGTTTGTATCATCCAGTCTTCATTGCGTCTGTTATATTTAAGCTAAGACTTACTTATTGAATCTGCATAAGCTTTCCTCAAATTGTTAGACAATATGTAATAAAAAGTGACAAACAAAGCAAAAAATTTGATTAACTGTTTTGAAAATTTGAGTCTGTAATAATTTTTTTTCTCGATTTGGTTCCTTACAGTAGAATGGACCACACGTAAACGATTCTTCCTTAAACATGCATAACAAATAGTGGCACTTTTCTACACAAAATCCCTGCAACGGATAGTTCTTTAACCTCGTTTTGTTTACAACTTTACTTTACAACATTGGACTGACGTATTCATTCGACACTTAGATAAACACAATCTTTATTAGTTTCTGTATAAAAATGTGTTACCTGCAAATCGCATTCTCTGTTATTTTTTTAACATAGACATGGACAGGCTAATGCTCAACAAGACAGATCGTTTTGTCAACTGAATGACTTACTCGTTTCGGGAAATCTGTGACAGAGACTAAGTACGAGAGAATGTTTGAGTTGTATATACTTTTAATAATATAATGCTTATATTACTTATAATATTGAAAGTAATACTTATTAGATTAAAAAAAAAAGTATAATTGTCACAATGCACTTTTTCAACTAAGTATTTAAAAAATATATCATACAACTTTGTCGTAACGCGAACTATTTCAAGAAAACACGCGTTGCATTGTCGACGTACCAAAATATATTAACAATCAGGTTGTCGTATTGAGGCAGTCTGTGTGTGATAGTTTTCTCGTAAAATAGTTTTAAACTGGTTTGTGCAGGTCAACACAAATGTAATAATAATGATGCGTTATACTGCTTATCTTGTATTACGAATTAAACAGATCATTGAAATTATTCAAATGTCTAAATCTAAATTAAAAAGATGGAGCGTGAAGGGCTTTTTCATTCGTTTTAGGTATTTCAGAAACTAAAATCCTTGTAGCATGTATGTTATTAAATCAGATGAGAGCAGATAAAATATTAAACTACTAGCATCTTATATTTATATTTTCTTTTGTATCGATTTATTACCGACGCTTGGAACATTTCAGAAGAATGTAGCAAATATTAAAATAACTCTCTTGAATGAAATACGATTAATGATCATTGTGGCTTTACAAAATATATATGAGTATGCGAAAATATGTACACATTGTTTTTGTTTCCCGTAGACGAGTTCAAATTAGATGTGCTATGATGTTAATTTCATTAAGGGATTTTCAAAATAATGCCTTACCTTGAAAACGGAATTTCAAAAAATCGCTTTGTTTTATATTTTGCCTGTAAGAAATAGACACAAAGAATGCAACCTTTCATTTTGACAGACACGTTGCAAAATAAGTGTATGCGTCTGTGTATTTATAATACATACTGCAGGTGAACACATTTTTGAGGGACATGTTCACACATGTTTGGCATCTTTTGAAGGTTTGTGATTGAATGCATAAATTCAACGTAGAAACAAAAGAGCTCCAGAGTAATACAACGAATTGATTTGAAGACAATTGTCCCGACCGGGAAAGGCACACATTTAACTTATTGGATAAGATTTTATAATGACATATTTGCGAAATAGAGTCAATTCCAAATTAAGAATAATTTTATGTTTAATATTGATTTTTCAGTGCATATACATGTTGTTGTTATTTTCGGAATTATAATAACGTAGTATTAGTAATATTACCTTTTATTTACCTTCATATAGCATAGAAATTTAATGTCAAATGGCCCTGACTCGTGTATAATTGGGCATCTTAAGTGTTTTTCAGTCATTTCATAGATAAGATAATGAGCTGCATGTGCATGAACGCAAAACATGAAAGCATTATTTAGAACGTAGTGTAAATGCATGTCAGAATTCATCTTCAGACCTTTCAAAGAAAGCAGTATCGGCCATTTCGTTTAGTTTTATAGGAAACATACTTAAACGTGTAGTGTCAGTTTTATGCTAAAATGATTAAGGGACACTGTGCGATTACCTTAATCGAAAGAAAACACAAACAATAAAACAACTTTAAGGCGTTTTATTCTTTCTCTCGGTATTTAAAATCTTTTGGGCTATACATCATTTTTTATTACGCTTGAAAACAGCAAGGTACGGCATATTACAAACTCTTTGAAAGTATTGCTTTGAATATCACATATGTCAAAAATAATATTTGTCACGCGGGTTTGTTGGAAGACGTAATCAATGACGAAAGAGTTAAATGAGGTCCGTCTAGGTTTACATACTTTGTTACATTATTTGTTCAATGGTCAGATACTAATATGTGATTATTTAAACTTAGATATGACATAACAGAACATAGTTATAAACACTTATCATTCAAAACATTTACAACATATACTTTTGTTCAAACATGTAAAAAAAACATCAGTTTTACTGCCAAAAATTACGCAAAGTTTATCATTTTAGTTTTGTATGCCCCCGAAGGTGGGCATATAGTGATTGCATTTCCGTCCGTCTGTCTGTCCGTCCGTATGTCTGTCTGAAAGTACGTCACACTTTGCGTTTAGGTTTCGCAAACTGCTCATAACTTCTATGTCGCTTCAGATGTAACCTTCATTTTTGTTATGCATGTGTTTATGGACAAGGCCTTTCCATACGCACACAAATTTGGACCCCTTTTTCTTTGAATAAATGACCTTTAACTTATGGTTCGCGTTTAGGTTTCGAAATCTTCGTTTAGGTTTCGAAAAAGCGTTTTTCGGGGGCATATGTCATCTTATGGTGACAGCTCTTGTTTTATTATAATAAATGAGCGCCGTTCAGACAATTTAAATTAATGTACTATAAACTTGATTGACAATTATAAAGCACCTTACAATAAATCATCATCGTGTGTTATATAACACGTGCAAACTTCAATTTGCTTCGACAATAGACCCTTTTCAAAATAGGCAAACATTGATAAGAGCGCAAAGTCACGTGACTCGCATAACTCCAGAACGAGGCTGAACGTGTAGCCATTTCCAATAGTCCCGCGCAACGCCGCATCTTATTTCAACCGTTTTTCTCTTTTGAACATTCGGCGATGTAACAATTTAGAAAACACAATATGACATTGTCAGAATAAGTAATAAATATGTACTTCACATTATAAGTGTCAATACATTGAAAAAAAAATTCTTGATTAAAGTGATATTATGGGCATTTTTCACTGTTGAATTGAGCTAAAAAGAATTATGAGGTCAAAAGAGTTAGTTAAAATGTGGTTACTGACCAATTATCCGCAACTCATCTTGCTACCAGTTGTTTATAAAAAATATATTTTATATTCGATATTTTACGTGACTGGTGAGTCCTGTAAGCCGAAATGATCCGTAAAACAAAATTTTTGTCTTTGTGTCGTATATACGAATCTGCACTAAAACTAAATTTAGTATCACATCGTACATGCATGATCAGTTGTCAAACGAAAGTACGGTTGATATTCAAATGCATTATTTTTCTCTTTCCGGGATATTGTTTTAGTATGTTGATGCTGCATTAACAAATATAAGTGTATATGAAGTGAAAACACCAAAAATAAACAACGGTTGCGATAGACACCTATAAACTGTTAGAACCCATAATATCACTTTAAAGTACTCGTTTTTCTTGTTTATTGATACATCTGTGGTTTAGTACCTCGTTATGATCAGATACTGTGCCGACAAATACTAAATACCAGCATGGTGTCATAAACCACCCGTTGTAGATGCTTGATCATTGAACATCATTTATGATATCCCAATTTCTTATCGTGGTAGTAGTCTTTCGTAGTAATTTCTAAGACTAATTTAACGCCAAATACTCAAACTAAACACTGTATATATATTAGCCAGTCATAATAATACAGTACATTCGTCCTAGCCTATTTTTCACCCAGGCGGTCATTCGTTCCTATGTATTTTGACAACCTGAACATTTATGCTTTCATTATTTTGACAATGCGGATAATGCTTCCTAAATTATTTTAACAGCCCGGACATTCGTTCCTTCGTTATTTTGACAGCCCGGAGATTCGTTCCTGAATAATTGCTATCCCGGTATTGTTATCATATTGTATGAAAATAATATGACACTCAGGGCATTTTATCAGGTATTTTAAAGTGTGGTTATAACGATATTTTTTTTTTATATTTTCTAATTTGTGTGTTATACTTTATACTGTTGTTAGAATTTATCGTGATCATGAGAATCATAGCGTTAACAATATTCGAATATATCGACTTACACTGAGATCTGTAATTTGCGAAACCTTGCAGAAATCGGGGCGTGAAAATTATGTAGGAGCGAATATCCGGTCTGTCAAAATAATGTTGGAACGATTGTCCGCGATGTCAAAATAGCGTGGGAATGAATGTCCGGGTAGTTAAAACAACGTATGAACAAAGATACGCCTTGTCAAAATTAGCGTAGGAACGATTGTTATCGTGAAAGAATTTTTGGATATATACTTAAGTGCTAAATACCTATACATTTGAAATATTTATAAAAAATTATTCTTAACACGAAACCTATTTAGCCTGTACCACTGAAATAAAACTCCGTTATTACGTAGTCTATTAAAGAGTGTTCGTTAGTGTATGGAAGAAGAGAAATCAATGTGCATGCATAGACAATTCAGTTTGCTCCACGTTCGGTGTTTTCACCTGTAAAAGAAATCATCAATATTGTCTATCACTGTAAATAACATTAATTCAAGTTAAAAGAAAAATGACATAACATTTAAATAGTGTCATGTGCTTTGCATTTTCTATTGCTTTTTCTTATGATTGAGTCAAAACACATTTTACACGTTCGATCGTTCATGAAGAATATTACATATATTTGAGAATTTACGTTATATAATAACCTTTTGTAGTATACGACTTATGTATATCTTTGTTTTGTACAATTATTAATGTTTATTATTCAGACCGCATATGTTCTGATGATCAACAGTATCTTGAATTTTAATAAAGATTAAATAAAATGTATAATAAAATTATACACGTATACCCTAGTAGTATATAGACACATATTTAGTACTACTAGCGTATATTCAATTTGTTATAGTAAAGGAATCTTGGTAATAATCAGCTCAGCATATCTCAATTTAAATACAGGTATAAGTTATTTATCAATCGACTGACCCTTTTAGCCTGCCTGATAGGGTCACCGTATGCGTCTGCCGCCTCCAATGTGTCATCCTCTTCTATAGCACCCACCACGCGTTTCCGTAAATTTTCGCAGACAGCACAGACATCATCCCGTGGAGAGGCGATACGTAAATGTGGCACGCAGCTTGACCAAATTGACTTGAAAGCAGTGAGTTTGACACTCCTTATGTCGGACGCACAATTCTGCTGATAATCCTGGAACAGGTCGAGTTTGATGTGCTCGCCGGCAGGTACGTTGATGGAATATTATCCCGGCCTCGTGGTGCGGCTGGCAAATGAATTCCCTCTCGCTCAGCACAATTCAGAAGATATGCCACAACACGTTGAACGTCGTCGAAGCATAATGCGTGCTTAGGACGTCTGCCCAAGTTTCCGTGGTTTCTTGGCACAATCCCATGTTCTAACATGTGCGTCATTATACCTTTCAGTGCACTTCTTCCGATATCATAGCACACATGAAATGTTCTTCGACACACTACTTTGCCACTGAACTTAAATATCTTTTACGCTACCTATTCATTCCTCTTTTGGTGACATCAGAACTTCTGTCGTCCTGCAATATGCCCATCAGATAAAGGGCTTTAGCATTTTTCTCCATTTCTCTGACGTTCAGAATGTGTTCGAACACGTTTTTAGCACTAAGTGCTTACGCGCATTCACAGTTAATAATTATTAAATGACAACAAAGAAACGACCATTTTAAAATGTCAAAACCCTAATGATAATCATAGTTGTCTCATAACAGCGTACACCAATATTCGTTGTTAGTATTTATTTAACTTTCATAATATGTTAGTATTTATTCAACTATCATAAATAGAATCTTCATGCACTCATAATCATATTTTTCTCATAACAACGTTCTCGTTGCTCGTTTAAGCAATGTTAGATCTAGTATTTATTTAACTATCTTTCATAAATACATGCTTAAAAACTACAAATTTACAGAAAGAATACAGTTTTATAACGCATTTTATAACTATCATGGCTTTCGATTTGGATGAAGTAAAGTTTACTAGAATTCTGAACGCTATTGAGCAAAACCGCAAAATTTTGTTTTACTTTAACTTCAGACGGTTCATGTTTTAAAGCAATAGATATCAACATAATTCAAACAAAAACGTTCATAACACTACAATCATGAACAACACAATACTTACCTCCATTTCTTCGTCCATCATGTTATTCCGAAAATCACAACAATTCCGCAAATAACTATTTTTACACCAAACACTAAAAGGAAAAATTCTTCGCGGGTAAAACAATGACGACGGTTAAAGCGGGTTTCCCCAATAACTTCATTAATGTATATATATACCATGGCTTTGAAAAATGTCTTAAGTATAAGCATGTTCATTTTATCACATATGGTTATCGTGTGGCTATGATATTAATAAGTGAAAACATCATTTTGAATGATAAATAATCATATTATAACGAAAACAAATTCTGAAAAAAAATCACTATAAAATATACAAATAGCAAAGTATTCAACTTGAAATCACCCGAAAACAGGATGCATCGCTTTGAACAGCCATTACTTCATCAAGTGTGCAGCGATTTTCACGAGCTCGATCTTATTCAACGCAGAAATGAATTTCCTTTCTGGAAATGTACATGTCTCGCAATATTTTTACAAATACTGGGTCAACTTTTAAGAAATAGCACGATACACAACTCGCACGACCCACTTAACATCGATCAGACAGTATCTAAGACTGAAATCTTCACGGAGTAAAAGGCATTTGCCCTGCAATGTTCACGGACCTCGATACCATAATTCAATAAAACGAATGAAAAAACATTCTTACCGTGCTTGCCGTTGCATAATGCATCAAAACTAACTGTCCAGCGCCATTTGAAACCTTTGTTTACATACATTTCAACTAACTGACATTTTTAACACACGAGTGATTTAATTGGTCCAATGCGAAGGTGTGTCTTTACAACTGGAGATTTCATTCATGAATTCTGTCTGATCGGTATCAAGAAGGTCAAGCGAATAGTGTATCGTTTTATTTCTGAAAATTTGACCAAGCGTGTGTAGAAATATTACAAGATATACATTTCCAAAAATAAAATTCATTTCTGCGTTGAATAAGACTAAATTCATGAAAATTGCTGCACAATGGATGAAGAAATGGCCGTTCAAAGCGATGCACCCCGTTTTCGGGCGATTTCGAGTTGGATTCCTTGTTATATATATTTGATAGTGAATTTTTTTTCAGAAAAGTTGATTTTTCGTTATAATACGATTATGTATCATTTAAAATGATGTTTTCACTAATTAATAACCAGTGTCAGTGCTCATGAAAATCCCGAAAGTAATTAGTAAAAATCAACTGATTTATAATCATTAATATTCTCTGCCAAAGATCTATACACGTTCGGCCTCGTTCTGAAATTCGACGCGTCACGTGATATCTAAAAATAGCAACAGCGGTTGTATTGTGAAACTGGTCTATTTGTTTCGCGTAAAGCCAGATTTCCATATTCCTGAAGTAATCTGTCTATTTTGGAAACGTTTGCCCAAATCAATTACGCCAAAATAAAAAAAAAACGATATCCGATCGAATGTCGATTTGTGATAAATATACCGAGAGCAATAAAAACGCCCCAAGCTTCCGAATAGATCCTAGCAAAACAACACAGATTGTGGTCACTAAAATATATGTTTGCGCTCTGATACACCTTCACACACCACATTGGGGAATATGTGACCACGGCTTTGTACGCTAAGTCACTTTCTGTCACATTGTAATATATTCACAATTATGATATAGTAATTTCTTTGTGATTTGTTTTATATCTTGATGAAAATAAAGCTTTATACTCACTATCTTATCCTTGCAATAGTATAAAGGCCAAGGCGAGTGTATTAAACAACTTACCGTTTTGCTGATAAATACTCTAAATATTACTCTAAGTTTAAAACACTGTGACACAGTGTATGCATTTCCGAAAATAAAAGCGTGTTGCTCACATATAGACAAAGTAACAATAAGTGTTGTGTTTGTAACGACTTGTATTAAACGGAGCAATCTTCGCTATTTAATTATAAAGATACAATGAAGGCCTTCTGTTTAGTTTAACTGTGATGGTACCTCAATATTTTCGGACAATCGGCATATACCAGTGTAACACATATTTACTATTGATAGATCACATTGGAAAATAAACGCAATCCGAATTTGACATTATATCTATGTCTGTTAAAATGGCATTAATATTAATTCAGCCGTGCAAGTGGTTCCGTATGGCAAAAGAGAGCGCGTCATTTCGCTTGACTACCGTAGACAAACAATTTCTTTTCGACAGATTGATAAATAAACAAGGCCAGCCGGTTGAGCTACTCTGTTGGCGTATAAGAACACCAACGTTCCTTTACAAAAATATTATTAAGCTTCATGTTGGTCAAATCGGTTATCATTTATTATTTGTGCAAATGACTTTTAAAGAAAGCAATGAAGTACGTTGTGTTTAGATACATGCAAAAAGCGACCGTATATTTCAAAATAATGTTACGGATAAAATCGTTATAACACAAAATGGCAAGCATTACGCACATTTTGTAATGTGTTGCTGTTGTGTCTGTGTGCGTGTCTGAAACAAATAAACTATCCTAATATCAGTAAATAAAGCGTGATTACATTTACATATATATTCTGATTAAAATTGAAGTTTTTCAGAGATTGGAAATTGAACGTAAAAATAATGCTAACAATTGGTCATCGAAAATACGAGACATTCTTAACCAAACCCGTTTCACCGATGTACGGAATCTATGAACAATGATAACTTTATCCCGTTGTTCAAAAACAGATTACAAGACCAGTATATCACCAACTGGGATGTCACTGTGACGTCGTGTAGCTCAATGATCCTATATAAGGAACTAAAACCAGTATTTGAAAGATCATCGTATCTTGATATTGTTGAAAATAAAAAACATAGGAACATTTTTGCAAAATAACATTTGTCCTCTCCCAAACCATGCATAGGAACGGACAGACACCAGAACATTGACAGAGATAACGTTAATGTATATTATGTAACCTAAATGAAATCGAGGATGAATTTCACTTGGTTCTTAAATGTCCTTATTGTAATTATGTTAGGAATGCATTAATTCCAATATATTATAGAATCCGGCCAAATATGGTCAAGTGTATTAAACTACTTAACAGTTCAAACAAAACTGTCTTAAGAAAACTAGCCATGTTTAGTTTAAAATGCTTCAAATAAGAGAAAATGTCATGTATAGGTAGTGTTAAATAGTAATACATTTGTTACAAAGAAGGTAAGGTCAGAGTTATGTAATTAAATTACTAATTATTATACGTGTAAAACTATATGCATAACATTGTGTAATCACTATGTATTAAACCCATCCATGTACCATTCTCACGAAATATGTTCACGAAATATGTTTATTCGTGTTTATTTAAAGTAACTGTTCTTTAAAATGATGTGTGTTATTGTGTGTACTTCAACGCATGCTGTCATTTATGTATATGTATGTTAACGACGATGAGCTACACATGCTTAAGTCAAAAATAAACTATTCTGTTCTCTAACATTGAGGTGAATTAATCACACATTAACAGTCTGTCCCCCTGAAATACATATATTATTGATGCTGTCCTACACTGTGAAGTACACACAAACGGTAGGTTTGAAAAGTTCATTTTAATGTATCTGAAAATCAAACGGACTTTTAAATGGTCCTTTTCACGTTTTGGTAAATTGATAAAATTAAAAACAGTTGTCTCATATTCTCAATTTTCGTTTAAGTTATGATATTTGTGAGGAAACAGTAATACTGGACATTTACAAGGCTCTAAATATCCATTATATGCATCTTTTGACGATTTAAAAACCTGAAAATTTGAAAGCGTTGCAACGCGAAACGGAATGTTTTGTTGTTGTTATTATATTTTGTGAAACTACGAGGATTGCTTATATAAAGTTTACATTACATTTCTCATTTTATGAGCACGGATGGCCGAGTAATCTAAGCGGTAGACCTTTGTTCCAGGACTCCAGGGATCAGTGGTTCGAGTCCTGTTGATGGTTATTGTTTTCCTTTTCTAAATTTTATTCTTATTTTGTTAATGGAGAATTTCTGACCAAATGTTTACATTTATTAATATAAAGCATTTAATGATAAACTTCAATACATGTCAAAATCTGTGTAAAGGCCCCTTTAACTCTTCCCGTTGGCAAGGAGATTAACATGCACACTTGCATTAGTGATATTACCCTGGATAACATTTCTAGACTCGCACGTGTGGATAACAAATTTGCTGCCAGATACAATTAACGTGTGACATGTGTTTTATACGAACATACGTATCTTTTACACTTTCTCTGAACTTTATTTTATTCAATTAAACGCGATGCATTTGTATTTTTTTAATACATGTTAACAGTTTATAAAAAGTCTGGTATGTCATTCGTTTTAGGGAAAACACATCGAAATTATGACTATGCAAGGGCGTTTTTCGGACGATACTAATTTGTTGTGTTTTTCATTACTGTTTAACTCATTGAACTAATCAAACTACCATTTAACATGCCTAAAGTAATCATACTAACGTAATTTAAATAGTTATATTACTATATCGTCCGTATGATTGATGCACTTTAAGATAATGCATTGAAGAATGGCTAATGACCCTGTGTACGTATAATAAGGTCTTTAATAGCAAAAAAAAAACAGCATGAATAAAACGTTTATATTTCTGTTCAATACTATGATGAAACCGTTATGAATTTCGCGAAAGAATTTCCATAAATATCCAGAAATACTGAATCGTGTAATGCTAATTGAGTACAAGGGTTCGATATATAGAGCCAGTTTTGTTTAAAATGTATGCGTTTATTAAATACCGTTAAGTGTATTATACATTACGATACCTTTTATTCCATGGCATCCCACAAGTATAGTGATGTTCAATGTAGACATGACAAGCCGGTTGACCTAGTTCCATTCACTGTATAATTATTCTTAAATTAAAATCGTGTTTGACATTTAAAATCATCTCGAGCTTATTCTTCTTACCGCAAACTGTGTGGGTTAATATAAATGTCAACGAAGCCATATCCCTTTATTCCATAATTTCGGAATACTACATCCTAACGCGAACCGAAATCATGTTTAACGTGAAAATTCAAAATACAGAAAAATGATTACTTGAAAATCAGAAAAGCCTTTTAAAATTATCTAATATTGTAATATTACAGCAATATTTCATAATTAGAAATAGAAAAACTTATGGGATCGGTTAAGACGTTATATCATCTGGAAATCAAATACCGCTGAAGTTATTGAGTCTCCTTTTTCACATATGTCGTTTCATGGTTAAGCATGCATTAATTTTATCAGAGTGTTTATTTTTAAAGCAAATACGATATTAACATCAAGCTAAAGGTTATATAAGCATTTCGAACGTTAAAACTGTTATGGGGCATCAAACACCATAGTGGTTCGTAATCAGAAGAATTAGTTATACCGAATTGCCTTTAATGGAATTGAAGTCTTAATTCATAATGTGTTATGAAAGAATATGTTGGATTACACACTGATATACGAAAAACAAAATCATGCATTTGCTGATAAATATATAAAACTTAACCACGGGGTTCCTTTCATTACTTTAATAGCAATAAACTACACAATACGATATTTGTATTGACTTATTTACTACATGGACAAAAACGATTGGAAATTAAGCTTCATTGTAATCCAAAAAAATGGCTGGGTAGAGCTGAATTGTTTAGCGGAAACATTGAATCATAATTTACATCATATTCACTTTTTTCAGTATCCCATGTGCAAATGTTTAACAAATGTGAATGTGCACACCCAGCAAATTGTAGATTACATTATATGTAATTTGCAGCCTATTCACGCTGGAGACATTTCTTAACACCGTGAATGTTATTTAAAAAAATAATTGATACATAAATTGTCGAAATCTATTCAACATATTAATGTGTATTCATTTATGTATGAACAGATAACGAGAGGGAAAATGAACACATTGAATTTTTTTTTACCAGCAATTACGTTCGCAACTTCAATCATCACAAATGAGCGCCATGTACAGGTCTAATTTCATCTGGCATAAGCGCTTCCAATTAGCATCAGGGTAGTGACTATCCAAATAGTATTACCATAAGAAAAAAAATGTTCTTGCTAAAAGCCCTCTGCGAGGGAAACAAATGTTATATGCGAACACGTGTCAGCTTGCTAAAATTCAACACACGGTTATGGTTTCTTTTGTAGCACATCAGAATTCAGAACTATATGAACACTATGTAAACTTTTAACCCAAATATAACGCATGGTTTCCTAGGCATCGTGTTCATTTAACACCTTAACACGTTTAAATAAAGTGTTTGTATGTATATATAATAAAAAAATTAAATAGTGATTATAATGTTTATGTTCTTACTAGCTAACGTATGCCTTGAAAACTAAATAACTCTAGTGTCGTTTATGACTTGTTGCAAAGTTAATTTACAACAGATACATATAGATTGATGTTTCCTGGATGTAGATCTGCGCACACAAAAGCGTCTAATACAATTAGAACTATGCATTAAAAAGTGTCAGCCTAATAATTGTCCACCGTTAAAACGATACATGGTATTTAGTGGCAATCAATGTTTGTGATATTGGAAAAGGAAAGTTTTTTGTGGAAAAACACTACTCAAAGAACAATTCACTTAGCAATACTAAATACAATTTGCTATTTACATTTAATAAGCATAATACAGTATGCTATCGCAATTTATAAGGAAATAAAACTCGAATACATTAAACAAATTTATGAATTGCAGTGTTTGATTGGTGCTTACTTTTGTAGTTACTGTAAGTAAAACCAATAATAGTTTAAAACGGCTTTTTTTAAATAACATTTTTGAATATTTATTTTGAATAGTAAATGTATATAATACGTAAAAAAACACATGTAAGATGAACAATTATTTTTAAATTTTGCTGGAGAAATGGAACTTAATAATTCCGATTAATAAGCCATACATACAAAGACACAATTTCAGGTAAAATCGGTTGCAATGATTTCTTATTTGGATGGATATTTGATTGAAGTATTCCGTTATTAAAGCGAGAGTATGCGATTTTCATATGTGTTAAACACATGCCTAATATATTGATAAAAATATGTTACAGTAACACAACATAGGCAAGAAAAAATATACATTGAATACGAATTTCATTAAGTGCAGCAAAGACAAATCAGCGCCGCGAGCCGATGGTGACAATGATATTTCGTACATATTTTCCTACAATAACCGAAGCATTCGTCTTTTTAGTTAGTATTTGTGTGTCGTATGAAAAGATATCGTTGCAGGAATTTAAAGTGAACCGTTAAAGCGAGACTATACGATGTATTGTTTTTGTTAAATTGTAATATATTGATAGCAATAAGGTTACAATTACACAAAATAGACAAGAAAAAGTATACATTGAAGACAAATTTCATAAAATGCAGCAAAGACAAATTAGCGCCCGAGCCGATTGTGACGAAGATATTTCGTACATATTTTCTACAATAACCGAAGCATTCGTCTTTTAATAAGGATCGGAGTAAGTGTTCGTGTGTCGCATGAATATAAATCGTTGCAGGAGATTAAAATGATCCGTAAAATTATATTTAGATTCACATTGTACGTACATTGTACGTGCATTCATTACGATGTAATACGGGACTTGCTACAAAACACAGGTTTTGTAGATGTTTAGATGTATCCAGAATCAGTGAATGCAAGTGTATTTATTCCGATATTTAAAAAAAGACTTATTGATATTTACATAGGTTTGTGGCTAAATGATTTAAATGTTAAAAGTTCATTAACTCTATACAAAGAATTGAAACATCGATTTGAACGATCTGATTATCTTAACATAATCCAAAACTTTAATTTACGAAAATACGTATCAAAATAAAGACTTTCGTCCCACGTGTTACAAATTGAATCTGGGAGACATATAAATATTCCTAAAAACGAACGCAAATGTATTATATGTAACTCAGGTGATATTGAAGACGAATACCATTTTGTAATTGTATGTCCTCTTTATACCGATATAAGAAAAATGTAGATTGACAAATTCTATTATAACCGACCTAGTATGCATAAATTTATTCTTTTGTTAACAAACACTAAAACCAAGTTCCTAAATAAACTCGCAATATATTGTAAAAATGCTTTTAAAAAGAGAACTGATAAATTGAATGCAAACGTTGAGTGATTGGATGGCCTAAGTGCATTTTAACACCTTTGTATGTACTATTTTGGTCACTTTCGCATTACTATGCATGTGCTTATTGCTTATACATTGTCAGTTATGTATATGTAGCGATGAACTGGAAATGTTCAAGTTATATGAATAAACTTTCTGTTCTTTTCTGTTCTATATTATTTCATTTAAACATAATTATTAAATATACACAGAGCACATAGTGTATTTGTCCTTTGTTGAAACATGGTACACATATGATTAATCATTATTTGTGCAATAAAATAACCAATAAACCTAGGTTTTGTCATTAGACTTTTGTGTTTGTTTTGTAAGCTGACTTTACTAAAATGATTATTCTACCAGCCGTGAGGGAATGTCTTTGTTCTTTGTAATATCACGATGTTAGTTTTATTGCAATAGTATCGTTAACATATAATAAATAAACAACGCATTTGAACTAGAAAACTATCGACGAAAGGTGTCATTGAAATCGAAAAAAAAACAATTGCATTTCTTAAATAATTAATACGCATCTTTTAATACAAAAACAACCACACACAAAACAAAGATATTTTTACACTTAGGTGTTCCTGAAATATTTCTGCATTAAAGGAAAATGATGTATGCATGACTTAAACCGCAAACTTCAATTACAATCTCAAATCTTCTGTTTCTTCTGTTTACGTATATTAATAAGAAGAATTCGTTGTGATTTGTATCGGCCATCTATGCAATATGCAGTCGATAATACAGAATAATTATTTGTAGTTGCGACCACACAAAGCTTTTCTCAAGTCATAATTTTGAAAACACGTTATTTTTTATTGTTAAGAGTTGTATTTCATACTGTTTTCCTATTTCTTGAACCGTGATATGTGGGCTAGAAAAATAGTTCACACGATACGAGAATCACCGCATGTTTGAACATAACGGCCATACCCTTCGTATAATAGAAAGTAGAGAAGTTCGTTACAGATGATCGTTCACGTTATGTTTATATGGATTAAAATCGGGAAGACCATATGGAATCAGAGCTAATAAGCATTCAGTAATTTAATTGTCGCGTATTGGCGTCCACATAGATATTATAATTCAGAATATGACACATGTCTTAAGGAGCAGTTGATGAGTAATTCAGAATTATGATCGAATCGTACGTCTTGTTCAAACCATACTTTTGCGGTAGCGTTCTTAATCCATAACCATTCACATACGCGCTCGATGGCTTGAGCATAATTTTATTTTCGCAGCCGATGTCATGACCATCTAATAAGTAGTGGTGAGTTGATTAATCAGATCGTCGACGCGTCATCGACGAATTGCTGCTGACGTGACGATGTCGATGAAAATTTAGAGTCGTCGAAAAGTTGACGATTTTTTTACCGCACGGATCATTCGATATATATTTTTTGTGTGTGCAGAAGTTTAAATCTTTAAAAATATACTTTAAGCACTCAGCCCCTAGCATATTCAGCTCCATTTTTTGACAATAACAACAGTGCAGTGTAACCACAACAGTAAGGTTCAATATTACAGCGTACATAAATAACAACTTTCAATGTTTTCAATGAGCTACAAGTACAAGTACAACGAACGCAGACAGCAAAATTAATTCGAAATCATGGAGGATTTACACATTACAAATGCAATTCCTAATGGCAATTAGTAAGTTTTCAATCCTTATTGTCTTTCTGAGTTGTATCAAAAACAACGGTAGTGGATTCAGTGTGGCTGAAATGTTATCATGGTTATTCAGGTAAATTTTACAAAATTTCGCGACCTGTCAATTTGTGTTATGCATCATGTAATGTCTTGGAATCATCTTTCGTCATATACTTATTTAAAATGCAATTGTTTTTGTTCACCAATAAGTTGTATAGAACAGAAAGTTTCCTATTTTTGAAAACTTCATTCTTAATTAAATAGCAAAAAACTTTAAATTTGTAATTCGAAAGTGAAATTCAAGCTTTTCTTGCTGAAAAATATGAAGTTAATTAATAAAATTGTCATACATTAGTTCGTAACGATCGTAATACGGATGTGTATAGCGGCTATAGCCAATTCATTAGAGATGTCGGTCAGAGAAGAATTTGTTCCCCTTCCTTGTCAAGAAACTATTATCATAAGGTTTATATTTAAGTAGATATTTTCATATTCTTCTGATAATGATCATACAAGTTGTTCTTTTGAAATAAAATTACTTTTTAAAGGTCTGTTTATATTTAATAATCTGTATTACTCTTCACTCTGTACAAGATGTGTTGTAGTTATTGGGGTTTAACGCCTTTTTCACACAGTACGTAACATTGCAGCCACAATATTTCAAACACAAAGCAAGATTTTTAAGCATGTATTCATTACTAAATCCCAAAACACATAAGGAATAGTCATGATAAAGTTCTTTTTGATAAAATATAGTAATATAATGTTAATATCAACAAAAACATTGGTTAAATATTAAAAACTTAATTTTTTGTTAAAAAAGCTGATTAATTGATTAATCGCTGATAATGGCCTCCGATTAATCGATTCCGTTTTGGGGAACCGATTCCAATCACTACTAATAAGCAACCACGGCCGTTGTCTTGAGCCGTTTTTCCAACCCCACTCGAATTTTAATGTTGATAAAAATGTTATGTGTTCATGTGGGATGCTGTAATTTGGAATAACCGAAGAGAAATGATTAAATATTTCAATAAAATGTTGTTCATAATTATCTCTGGTCTAAGTCCTGTGTTATTAGAGTTTGACAGACAGAGGGGTGAATTTTGTTTGATTTTTGACCACATTCTAACGGATGTCTTTAAAAGTACGCAGCTAGGAAGGTAATGATTACGTTCACAAAGTCATTCTTACTTAAGCTCTCAAAGAACACAATCAAATCTGCTCAATTCAATACGTTAAATATAAAGAATAGGAAAATACTTACACTCTGATTTTACTCCACATGGGAATGGAGTGTAACCTAAATATGATTTCGCGCAAAAAATCGGAGATGACAAACTAGAAGATTGTGGTCATTAACACACACAATGAAATGTATGAACTTTTAACATTATACTTGAAATGCTCGATTGATATAATATACATGTAATATTGCTAGACGAGTAATAACTGGGGAATCTACGCCGAAACGTTTTATCCGAATCTGGCTACCCGAATTTTACTACATTAAGTATTAATAATGGGGAAATCGGAGAAGAAATTTTATGTTGGTTCAAATGTAAAGACCCGTGGAATTTTCACGGGATGGAGTGTTTGCTCTGACAGTGTGCATGAATACAGCTATGCTGCATACAAAAGTTTCCTAAATATAAATGGGGCGATAAATTACTTGAGAGCTAACGAAACTTTCGGGAACTGTTGTGATATTCCAATGTTTGAAGAAAGTAACTCTGTAAATTTTGTGCGAGACTATTGAACATGACTGTGTCATGATTAATGCTGAGGAAGTTCAAATGGATGAATGCAACACCAAATCGGATGAAGTTATTTGCCAAAACGATGATGTTACGCTTGTCAAGGAAAGGCTCTCGGAGACACCTGATGTTCAGGGGGGCCTCCCCTTGCCAGGTCTCCTCAATTTCAGAAACCTCACCAAACATAGTCACAGCTGATATCTCTTGTACTATGTGTAGAAATAACGTTGACGTCAATGACAAGACACCAACCATTCAATGTTTCAACTGCAAAGCATGTTGCCACTTCCTATGTACTAGACTACCTGACTGCCAGCTATATGTTTTTCACACAACATCGAGAAAATGTAACTGTGAGCACTGTGCTAAATGTCCGGATTAATGGAAGAAGAACATTTTTTTTCCTGTTAACACACAAAAGGGGCGAGAAAATATTTCAAATGAAATTCCAGCGGAAGGCCGAGAGGACACTATTGAAAAAGGCCTTGTGCAAATTTTAGACAAAATTAGTGATATTAATAAGCACTTGAATGAAGATAAAATGAAGGTAAATGAAGATAAAGCTAAACAATCAGTGCCAGATGTGAAGGAAATGTCCATGAATGATGAGAAAGCAGCCCAATGCAAAAAAAGGAGCTGGATAAACTTAAAATTTCATATGATAGAATGAAGGGTGATGCTGAGAAACAGAAAGCATCCTATGAACAGGACATGGAAAAACAGAAGGCATCCTTTCAGAAGCAGCAGAACAAGTTTGAGAATGATATCAGGGATATCAACTTGAAATTAAATCTTGCTTGGAAACAGAAATCATGAGAGCAGAACTAAAGGGTGAAGTCAAGATTAAAGAAGCTAAAATTAACTATCAAGGTCATATGATTAAGATGTACGAGACTGAGCTGAATTAAATTCAAACTAGGTTTGAAAGTAAATGCTCTGAAATAAGTGAACTTGAAAAAAACTATCAAAGAGGTAAAAGATGAAAAAGCATCGGAAATAACAGAACTGGAAGATACAATCAAGAAAATAAAATCTGAGACAATGAAGAATGAGCTTGTAGATAAAGACTATAAAATGGTGACACCTAAGAAATCCCACAAGCAAGCAGATAGAACTGAAAATGAGAAAAAGTAAAATATCACCCTCAAAAGTGAACAGTAATGAGGAACCAAAATCAACCTCAAACAGGAACAATAATCAGAACATTCAAAGTCGGAATGACAATACCTTAATAGGGAAGAATTTCAACAACAATGCCCTCGGCCTCTTGGTTGGAACTTCTAATTCTAAATATGTGAGTGCCAAATACATCGCTGGAAATAACATGTGCTGAAATACACCATAAGGGATGCCCAGAATTTTGTGGAAAGTTATGAGGGCACAAGGCCAGACATTGTCGCCTACCAGCTGACCTGAAATGACCTTGAAGAGAACCCGTCGGAAAAAATCGTTGAAGATATGGACAGCCTGATCAATGCAACTAATACGGCATTTGGGGAGAAGCCAATAGTGATTTCGCTACCTTTACGAAGAAGCGAATACTATCTAAATAAGAAGGCTCAGCAGCTTTCATTTGAAATGACCAGTAAACTATCCTGGCATGTAAATGTCACTTTTAGTAATAATAGTAACCTGATGTTTCGGGGAAGGCCAGTGGACGGCATTATGTACGAAAGGAAGCACCTGTCACAATGGGGCACATTACTTTTAACCAAGAACTTGAAGACAGACAACAACATCTTGCTAAGGAATAAAAAATAGAACCTTAAAATCATGATAAGTCATAGATATGCTCTACTGGTCATAAATAATTGATATGTGTTTGTTTTTGTGTTGTTGTTTTATTTTATTTTATGTATAGTACATACCGTCGCCTTGGAGGAGGAGCTCGGCAGGGGCAAGGACATTATGCACTTGCCCGGATCTTGCGACATGGTGGGGATACATAGTCTTACTAGCAATTATCACATGCTAAATTGTACTTGTAACACGTTTTTGTCATAAACTATTGTCACATTGGCAGGGAAGCTCATTTGGTGCATGTATTAATGTATGATGCGCTTGCTTCGTTTCCACGACAATGTGAGAATATTGACTATAGCAGTTATCACCTACTTAATGAACATCTACTTTTGATGAATAATAAATATTAGCAACAACTTCATGTTTAATATATAGATCTATTTATGATGTATAATATAAAGGCTTTATTTAGTAATTAGAACATGCAAAATGTACAGATCTGTTTAATAATTTTAAAAGAATTTTTTGTTGTTGTTGTTATCAATTAGCACATGTAGGCTAAAGTTACAAATTTATTTGATAATTTTAGAAATTACGTTAAAAAGAACATGAAGAATGTAGTAAATTAATAACTTACCTTTTGAGATGTTTTATACTTGTATCTTAAAATGAACAAAAGATACATAATTTAATGGGAAATACTATATTTCATGTATTTCAATAACTGGAACTATGTATGCCATTGTGTATGTTATTGTTAATGATCTAAGATCTGAAATTCACTTACTTGTATGATAAAGTAAAATCTATCTTGTGAGTAATGCTGCAATAGCTTTTTCTATTATTATTATAATTTTTTTCTTTTCTTGTTTAATGGTACTATTAGTGCACAGTTGTTTCTGTGTAAAATTGAGTTATTCTTGAAAGTTCAATAGTGGTTGTTTATTTGTTGTTGTTTTTTTGTGTTTATTACTTGTATTGTCGACACACAGTTGTTTGTGTGTAAAGTGGCCTATTCTCAAGCAACATTTCAAGAAGTTTTCTTAAAATAGGAAGTTGGAATGTCAATGGGTTGTTAAATAAGATTGATGAATATGATTTTAAGAAGGGTATTAAAGGTTATGATATACTTTGCCTGCAGAAAACCAAATGTAGCAAAAATCAAGTGATATGTTTTAATGAATACCAAACTCACAGTATTTAAAGACCGTATGAAGAAAACTATCCTGCATATGGTGGGTTGTTAATATTAACTAATCCACTTATAAGTATGGGTTTTACATTTTTGAAAAATACTAGTAGTGAAATCCAATGGCTGAAGCTGTGTAAGAACTATTTTACATTGAAAAAAGATCGTTACCTTTGTTTTACTTATATTGCAACAGAGCATTCATCATATGTTGTTAGACATAACCTAGATATTTTTTCAATTCTTGAAAATTATGTAAGTATGTATAATACTATGGGGGATGTGATGATTATAGGAGATGTAAATGCAAGAACAGCAGCTAAGAATGAACTGCTAGATTTTAACACAATATATTTACATGTTCCAGTTTTTCTGGAAACTTTGGTATTTTTTCTCATAGGAAAAGTAAAAATAGTGTTCTAAATACAAGGGGTAAACAGCTTTTAGTGTTATGCACTTCAGCAAATCTCATTATGTTAAATGGCGTACATTTGGAGATAGCCATGGTAATCCAACATGTTTTCAGTATAATGGCAACAGTGTGGTTGATTATTGTTAAGTTGGTGATCAATTTTATGAAATCATTTTATATTTTGAAGTTAAAAACTTTATTCCTCATGTAAGTGATCACGCCAAAATCTCTGTGAAGCTGCATGCTAAATTTGATGGTAATGCTATTGACAAAAATGTTCTTTTTGATTTGCCTGTATCATGGCAATGGAAGGAAATGTCATCGTATGAGTTTAAATTAGCTTTCATGTCTCAAGATGTAAAACATATGCTTGATTCCTTTCAAAATGCACCCTTGGAAAATGTTGACCAAATGACCAAACAGTTAAATGATATTATTTATAAGCTATGTGATAGGTCATTAAGGAAAAAATCTGCTTCTAAAAAGAGTAAGAGAGTGTGTCTCCAAAAATGGTTTGATGGTGATCTTTCTGTAATGAGAAAATAATTATTAAGAAGAAGTTATCTTTACTCCAAAAATCCTTATGACTCTCTTTTGAAAAGTTCTTTTTTTAAGTACAGGAAGAAGCGTTGTTGTAGGAACAAAGTGTAATTTCTTCAAGAAAACTGTAATAAACAAATTAGATTCTTTGTATGAAAATGACCCAAACGAGTACTGGAGTTTGGTAAAAGATCTTAAGGAAGATGGTCAGGCAGATGACCCGTCTAGTAAAATAGCATCAGAAGTGTGGATAAATCATTTCTCCAAATTATTTAGTATTAAACCTGAGTTCAAGGAAATTAACCTTAAATTTAAAAACCTTTTACTATCTTTAGAGAAAAATAAAACATTTTCAGAACTAGACTTCTCGATCACTGAAAAAGAATTGTTAAAAGCAATTGTGTCCATAAAAATAAGAAATCTTCAGGACTTGATTCCATATCTAATGAAATGCTGAAAGCAGGACAAAATGTTCTAAATCCTTGTTTATTAAAACTGTTTAATAATATACTAAGTAGTGGGGTATACCCATCTTTTTGGAAAATTGGCTATATTAAACAATTGTTTAAAGGTGATGATACTAAAGCCCCAAATTATTATAGGGGCATATCTGTTATGCCCTGCATGTCAAAGCTGTTTAATTATATTATGAATAATAGACTCCAAAAATTTGTTGATAATGGAGTTTTATTTTATGCTTTCCGGTGGTTTAAAGAGAAATATCAGTGAATTAAAACTGATAATTTCACTGTTTCAAAAAATGAAAATTATCAGTGAAAATTATCGATAATTTTCACTGTTTGTGTTAAATGACGTCATTTTTTTGACGAAATGACGTAATTTTCCCAACGAAAATCTTTAGTTAAACTCTTTAACAATGTATATAAACTGTGAAATTAAGCATAAAATAAAAAGAAAATTTGTTGGGTTCGGTGGATTATCGATTTTAATTCACTCGTGATCATATAAAATATATATTTTCACTCGTGGCTGCGCCACTCGTGAAAATATTATTTTCTATGATCACTCGTGAATTAAAATCGATAATCCACCGAATCCAACAAATATCCTCTATATAAATGATGCCCAAATTGGATTTCAACCTCGGTCAAGAACATCAGACCATATGTTTGTTGTGCGTACTTTATTAGACAAATATTTTAGTAAAGGAGATAAATTATATGCATGTTTTATCGATTTTGCGAAAGCATTTGAAACTGTTATGCATTCTATTTTGCTTTGTAAACTATGTTCAATTGGAATAAGTGGTCCATTTTACCACGTTATAAAAAATGTACACTGATAATTAAGTTCATATTCAGATAGATAAATGTTAACAACTGTACTAAACCCAAAGATCGGTGTTCGACAAGGTGACAACCTAAGTCCTAATTTGTTTTAAATCTTCATAAATGATCTACCTTCTATGTTTGATATCTCTGATGATCAAGTTACTCTTGGTAGTATGAATTTTAGTTGTTTATTATATGCTGATGACTTGTTGTTGTTATCAACTAGTTCTAATGGACTACATCGGTGTATAACAAAGCTAGAGCACTTTTGTGATAATAATGGTCTTGTTGTTAATTTGAAAAAGACAAATACAATAACGTTTTGTAAAAGTGGTAGAATATATTAGGAAAGGTACTTAAATAAAGATTTTGAAATTCAGCATGTTACTCCCTATAAATATCTTGGAATTATCTTCTCATCCTCGGGAACATTTAGTTATTGCCAAATTGATCTTTACAATAGGGCTAGAAAGGCAAGATTCAAACTAAGTAAAATAATTGGGCAATTACAGTTTTGCATCTTTTTGATCACACTATCAAACCTATACTTTTATATGGAAGTGAAATATGGGGAACAGTGAATAGCAATAGTCCTATAGTTAAGAAACTATAATCTTTTGAAATCTTTTGATAATATGTATTGTGAGAAACATCATGTGAAGTTTTTGAAATATGTTTTAAGTGTTCATAAGCGAACGTCTAATGATGCTGTATATGGTGAACTGGGACGTTATCCTTTATATTTTGATATTATATGTAATACTGTTAAATATTATCAGAGAATGTATTCTGGTAAAGTAAGTGCCTTATTGTCAGCTGCCCTTAGTGCAGGAAATATACTTTTTAATAGTGATAAGAACAGCTGGGTCACAAGTGTTAATCATATTTTCAAAGGTCTTAATTTATCCTCTACTAGTTTGCATAAAAAGAATTTTCATTCTCTGGTAAAGCGAAAGTTAGTGTCCCTGTATAAATCAACTTGGCGATCAAGAATTTCTAGCACGAGTGGTAAACTTAGAACTTATTCCCTGTTACATACAGATGTTGTAAAGAGCCATATTTATATACATTCACTTTGCAATGTTTTGTCAATGTTTTCATGATGATAGAGAAAAGTTATTTGAAAATGTACAAAAGATAAATAATAATTTTATTATGCCCCCTTCGAAGAAGAGGGGGTATATTGCTTTGCTCATGTCGGTCGGTCGGTCCGTCCACCAGGTGGTTTCCGGATGATAACTCAAGAACGCTTGGGGCTAGGATCATGAAACTTCATAGGTACATTGATCATGACTCGCAGATGACCTCTATTGATTTTGAGGTCACTAGGTCAAAGGTCAAGGTCACAGGTGAAGGTCACAGTTACTGGAAATAGGCATTTTAAGGATTTAGCATGGTTCAAACAAGGGAAACAACTACCGTTTATGCATGTTCTTTTTATTACAGCATTTGCCTCCCTTTAATTCATTTAAAATCTCATTTTACCGCAGAGATTCTAAATCTGACCTGTAAATGAGCCCCATATTTACTGCCAGTGCTAGGTTACCTTTTCCCATTTGATCATTCTTAAGTATTGGTATTGTAATGCTACTGCTACTGCTACTGCTACTGCTACTACTACTACTACTACTACTTATAGTACTACTACTACTACTACTACTACTACTACTACTACTACTAATAGTACTACTACTACTACTACTACTACTACTACTACTACTACTACTTCTACTACTACTACTACTACTACTACTACTACTACTGTGACCCAAAGTAGTTTCCGGATGATAACTCAAGAACGCTTATGGCTAGGATCATGAAACTTCATAGGTACATTGATCATGACTGGCAGATGACCCCTATTGATTTTCAGGTCACTAGGTCAAAGGTCAAGGTCACAGTGACAAAAAACATATTCACACAATGGCTGTCACTACAACGGAGAGCCCATATGGGGGGCATGCATGTTTTACAAACAGCCCTTGTTAAACTTTCAAATGAACAGAAATTTGTCTGGCTTATTGGGGCTCAGAAGAACATGATATTATCTCACTTTTTTTCCACCTTCTTGTATAATGCCTACAATAAAAGAACTAATTTGGTAATTTGTTAACACCTGTGTAACTTTAGATAAATGTTTCATAATATTATATAGCATTTATAAATAATGATTATGTAAAATCTTAAATAGTTTAGAGTAGGCTTTTAGTATTACTTGTGAGTTCATATATATTTCATACTGAGTATTTAACATTTAACATTTGTGTATCATCTAATACGAATTAAGCTTTATTTATTTCTTTAATATCCTTACTTCTAGTATATAGTGTTAATGATGCAATATATTATGATGTTTTATTTGTGATTCATATGTCATTATTAATGTGACCCGTAATTGGTTTTATAAACAATTCTTATTCTTATTCTGTATACAGTACCGCAGCAGATGGATGAACCACAGACGATGCGTTAGTCGATTGCACAGTGTGTAATATGAAGTTATAATATTACTCATCAATTTAAAATACTGTATCATATTTTAAATGTATTATTTCAATGCATCTAAAGCTTCCATAAACATTCAAATAATAATAGGTGGACTAAAAAATATTTATCTCATTTCATTTACACTAAAGTGTAAACACAAACATAACAAATCATTCTATTATCGAATTAATATATACGCCCACATTACAAATAAAATAAGAACATTTATTTAAATATAACGCATTCATTAGGAGAATCACTGACTGCAACATACCAATTAGGTCAATCGCATTATGTTTTTAAGACAGACATTTGGAAGCATAACGGTTGATGTTATCAAAAGACATTGTGTTGTCATTCAGGTAACTGTGAACTGAGTTATTGTCATTTTATACTTTTTTATAAGGAAAGTATCTGAAAAAATAAATCGCGATTATTGTCATGAACGTTTTAAGAAAAATAGTGAGCAAAAACGGACGAAAAGCGATCGCATTGTTTTCTTTTATATAATGCGGTTATAATGTAATGATGTATTTACAAAGATCTAGAGACAAAACGAGACGGAAAATCATTCATATAATGTGTTACCCGAACACAAAGCACAAATACAACAATATGCATTTAAAACATATTGCAAAACGAAAACATACAACGATTGGTAATTACTAAAACGAATGTAATAAATGTACTCATAAGAAACTGTCTTCATAAACTCGTCGAGAAAATTAGTTGCCAACTAAAATGTTTTATCACATGAGTTGGAATCCGTTGGTCGCCTATAAGGTAACATCGAAATAAACATCCTAAGTCATAGATCATGATGCACTTTTGCAAACAGATATTAACATGATTTAATAATTACAAACAATTATCTTCCGAGTCTAATGAAATATACAAAAGCACAGGTGAATTTAAGACATAACCATTCACTATAATCAATAAATTATTCTTTGATTGACTTGCAAAGGCTTTTTTTATTTGCCTTTTGTTAAACCCTTCGGGAAATTAAGCATCGACGGTAAGATGAGGAAACGTCTGGAGCATAGGCGATGAAGTGAAAAATTAAACAACTTTGTTAGCTCTATTCATACATGCACACATTCAACAATTGAATTCGTATGCATATAAGTTGCATGTGGTAAATGGTATGTCCGCAGGATTTATATGGATTGACAAGCCTTTGCATAAAACATGAGGGACATTTTAATATGTATGCTCGTATTCGAACTTAAACTTGAGTTATATAATTGAGTCGTTGATAACAAAATGCATATGCTTTATGTATAATTTGCCATGGTAGTGAAATTGCCTTAAAGTTCCATTTAGATACTTTATCAACGTTTTACGTTACACCAAATGGTTTTCATTTGCAAATGACACACACAATGTTCTTGACGTGATTCTTACAGCTCAACTAACCCTGTGTAAATCATAATCGTGTTCATATTCCAGAAGGCCATGCGTAGTCATGCCAAATTAATTGAGACAATCCGGTCTTCAGCTCAAACACACATCATTAGCTTCCGAGTTCGTGCAGTTGCATATCCTGTGGAATTCTATTAAGAATGCTTTACTTGATCATACCTCGTTATAACTCCGTTGAAATTGAAATTCCAATCGCATTTGTGTCTCACAGACTGTCATTGCAAGACTTTCCAAAGTTGTGTTTGTTGATTTGATACACAGGGTAAATAACTTCATTTTCGATTTAAAAAATATCATAATTTAATAGTTTAAAATGAGAGACATTTGATTGCGGTATTTTTTTAAAGCTTCAACAGCTGTCAGATCTTAAATTCATCAGCCTTAACCGTTTGTAAACATGCATGTTACATATATGATACCAAGCTCAGTATCTAGAAACTAATCATATTGTTACGTTTTCGTGGCTTCAATTAGCGACATATGACATATTTCCATGTGCACGCGTGTGTTCTTAAGATGCATGGCATAACAGAGATACTATTCAGAATAAAATAAAATGTGAATATTTCGAACACGTTGTTCAATATGGCATTCACTTGAAGGACGTTGCAGTATTATTAGCAAGTGAAAGTATGCACAAGTATCCGCTTTTATGGTATTTTTCGTTTAAAGGAAGTCTCTTCTACAGGAAAATCCAGTTTAGCTGAAAGTGTCTTCCCTGATTAGCCGATGCGGACTGCACAGGCTAATCTGGGACGACACTTTACGCACATGCATTAAACCCAGTTTTCTCAAAACGCTACTCAACTAAATTGCGAGTGTAGCTTTCAACTTGAGCGTCACTTTTTGCATGTTCGTTTTTATTTTCTGTTTGTATCAGGACACTTGATTGAGATCGTTTAAAAGGCGCGTTTTGTTTCTTAGCAATTGACATGACGCCTTATCAGTGATCGCTCCGCCCACTTAATCACGTGGCTCAGTGGGAAGAAAACCTAGACAAGCCAACACCAAAATGGCTTCTTTGCCTATAGACTGCATATAGATTTACGCGATATTCTGGATGATTTTATGGACTTGTTTAACACCATATTACACTTGTAAAGGGGTTGATGCCATTTACTTAATCTGCAAATGCAAAAAATATACGATTAAAGAGAACATCAGCTATTTATAACGGGTAAATCGGTACATTAAACACGCTCTCAAACGCTTGCGCGCTTACCGAAATCGAACCCGTTATTACGTGTAATGGTGGTATTTGCAATAAATTAACACTTCGCCGGTATTTACCCGTGTTATTAACAAAATTATTACCGAAACATTCCCCCCAAACCGTGTATTTGACACGAAATAGCGCTTTATAACTGGGAATTCGGTGAAGTTTTAAGCGCTTTCTGACGCCGGGTGGGTACCTCAATCCCACATGTTATTGCGTATAAAAGTGATGTTAATCATATTAAACATTGCTTATGGGACATTTATCAATCACTTTAATTTAAAGCGCAAAAAATACACAGTAAGTTTGGACATTGTCTGACATAAAATTAGCGTTGTACGAAATGGAATACGGTCAGGCTATTATAAATTAATAAGGCTACCAATATTAGACGCTCGCGCAGGTAACTTTAAACTTGAAACTTGCTAATTTGATGAAACGCCTATTTATATAATTATATTCAATGGCGTTGTACAAAACATATATATGTACATAAAATTGATAAAAGATAAGAGGTATTGATACTATTATGCAGCATTAGTTAAAGTATTAATGATCTTAAAATGTGTGATATAAATAAGAATGCTATTAGGAACTTAAGCAATAAAACAATACCGGCTACACTATTAAAACACAGTAAAAGTAAAATATTATGTAATAAATTGATATAACTAGAGTTAAGACAATAATTATAATGATAATATGAGCAAATATTTGGCAACATAAAGAAACTGTTTTTCATTAACTAAAAGGATACGTAAAAGGATATTTCTGCTCTCTGGCTGTCGGATCCCACAGCTACCGGTCACCTGTCATACTTAAGGACACTTCTTTTGGGTTTTAACCTAATTTGAACTATCGTGACTACAAGTCACAAATAGACTGACCAAGTGTGACTACAAGACACAACTTGAAGGTTAAAATTACAGTGTGACTATAAGACACAACTAGAAGGCCTAAGCATGACTAAAAGGCAGCTGGTTGATGTAATTCAATCATTGAGCAAAGAAGCCCTAATGATTCTTGGTTACCAGTCACTTGTACAATAAATATCCTTTTCGAGCAAAGAAGCCCGCACAATTCTTTAATTGCTTGGTCCTATGAGTCCTAGTGAACAATAAGCCAGTACAACTGAGTCTCGATTATTTTTTTTTAATCACAGGTATTCCAATTAAAATAGGTTGTAAAAGTCTCTGAAGAGAAATGTTTTCAAATTCCTTTTGAAAATGTTTATTGATGCGGAATACCGACTTCCCCGAAGTTACCGCATTTATTGGTTAACTTATATCAGTAATAATAACTCTTTTACAATAGCATTTATCGATACGTCTTTATTAAAATAATAACAAAACGGTTTTCACTTGTTTCTGACACACACAGAAACGCGATTTTTAACGGGGATTTCGTAAAGTTACACGAATTGGGTACCAAAATTCTCAATTATTTTACATGCACACGTGACATAATACATACTTAATAATGCTTAGTTATTGCTTACATGTATATAACATTTCAAGTTTGTGAAATAAACTAATGTTCTATAAAGGGGATCTCGGTAATTCTTAAAGCTTCCACTCGCTCTTGTCAAGACCGCATTGCCGCGTTGGAAATGGTATAAATTTAATTCATCTAACTTATCTTTCTGGATACCAAATGTCAGAGTTGCATTAACCCTTTTTACACCGTTTTTGCCATATTTCATTTCCGTTTTTTAATCCGAACAAAATAAACGAAACTCGTTTAAAAAATGAGATCTAGGCATTCGAGCTCCTAGTGTGGATTAAAAGCGTTTATTGGTGACACCACATGAGTGCAAATGTGTAGACACCGTTAATAAGATAATATATCACATGTCACCTTCAAATAACATGTATGATGTCAATTAAGTGCATTACTATCACAGTAATAAAACACAGCATGAATTAGGCTTCATGCTGGGTTTCAGTTCTCGTAAAGTAATGCAGATGAACATGTCTATGATACGGTTAAGCGATATACCCGATGATTTTGGTGAACATTTTTTGCCGTATAGATGCTCTCTACGTCAACGAATTCAAGGAAGAAAATTTGCTAATGAGTCGTACATTGACTCTGTCCGAATTTTTAGGGGAAATAACGATGAAATCGACGTCAAATCCCGTATTTTCAGCATGCCTTTATCCATCTCTTACACTTCTCAAGATCTTTTTTCGGCTTTGGAAACGAAATAAATTCAATGTCACCAACTAATCTGTCCGGATATCGATTGTCCGAGTTACATAATCCCCATTGACACCGTTTAATTATTTTTAATCGCTTTTTTGAAGAGGAAAACTTAAGAAACTCGTTGGAATAAAAGTGTACCTAAACATGTAGCTTGTCTAGAAAATGGCGGACAGGTCGTTGCTAACGAGTGCGTCCGATTAATCGATCGCTGATTGGTGGATCAATTCTAGTGGGCGGAGCGATCATAGATAAGGCGTCATGTCAATTATGGGCATACAGTGACGCTTTGCATTTATCGTTCCAAGGCGATATCCATGATGCTAGCTTTGTATATTGAAAATAGTTGTTCTGTTATTCGATAAGTGGATAAGAACCTGAATTTCTGTTCCGTCAAAGTTCACGCTGTTTGCTGTATTTAACATTTTGCCTTGTCTGTATTAATACCTGTAATTAATGTTATGTTAAATCGCCTTGCTGCGCACATATCCGCAACTCCAAACGTTTTCCGATCTCGTAAAACTACGAACACTCGGTCACAAATAAAATCAAAGCGCTGTAGGCACTGAATTTGTAACGATATTGCATAATCTAAGACGCAACTCAGTTTTCAAAATTATGTTATAGCTTTTTGTATCGCAAGTTTGAAATGAACACAACCCATTCAAATGTATAAAGAGCGTGTCTTAAAGCACAGGTCGATAGAAAAAAGAACAACAATATGCCTCTTTTTTATGCCCCGGATTGAATGATGAATGATCGGGGGTATATTGTTTTTTACCTGTCTGTCTGTCTGTCATTATATGGACAACTTTAACCTTGGTTAAAGTTTTAAAATATTTTATAACTTTTGTAATATTGAAGATAGCAACTTGATATTTGACATGCATGTGTATCTCATGGAGCTACACATTTTGAGTGGTGAAAGGTAAAGGTCATCCTTTAAGGTCAAATACATGACTTCAAAGCAGCGTCAAAACTTTAACCTTGGTCATAACTTTTGCAATATTGAAGATAGCAACTTCATATTTGGCATGCATTTGTATCTCATGGAGCTGCACATTTTAAGTGGTGAAAAGTTAAGTTCAAGGCAATCCTTCAAGGTCAAAGGTCAACTGCAGGGCTTTAAAGCGACGCAATAGGGGGCATTTGTTTCTGACAAACACATCTCTTGTTTCGCAATTGGTTGCTGCACTGGCAACCATCTTTACAATTTACGTTCCCTTGCTAAAGAATAACAAGCCTAGAATCATGTACATGTGTTATGTGTATCTAATACTTAAATTATTTTCTTTAAATTATTGAGCAACAATTTTGCCGACATGACAGACTTTTAATGCATCATGTCTTGTTGTGTGCCAAATAGAATCATTTCCTAGGCCTAATTGATCCACAGTCGCCAAGTTGTATATATTTCTATATTTCATTGGATTGAGTTGTTTCAAGCTTTGAAAAAGCTAGTTGCCCTGGTTTTTAGCCCAACTCGTGACACTTGACATTGTAGACGACAGCAATGATTTTGCACTGTTTCTTAAATGACGGATTTTACTTTGCATACGTGTATAGTGAATTGTTATTATTACGCGGCTGTTAAAAAAGGGTGTATACCAGTTCTATAAATATACACGATGAAATATATTGAAATATATCAAATTGTTAACGGGTATTGTTTGTTACAACTTACTCGCAGTGCTTTCCACAGGATTTTTTAAACGCCCCGGGGCCTTCATCAATGGAGGGGGATGGGGTAGGGAGATGAGCCCCCTCTGAACGTTATTTATGACGTTATTTTAGTCCGTTATGACTCTTTAAGAAAAAAGCTCTAAAGTCATGGATAACGACATTTATTTCATTGCTGAACACTTTTTCTCACGCATAGATACCCATAATCCCAACTCGATCGATTCCCCAATGCATCCGTATCGGCCCAACTCGAATCAATTACTGCATACTTACTTTTTTTCCCTTCGCTTTTCATTGCCAGAATATCCCGTACATTTCATTTTTAATAGTAAACTCAAGAATTTCATAAACATAAACAATCGCCTTTTTTCTTAAGTAGGAAATGAATTTTGGCAGATGTGACTATTAAACGATGTGATGAAATAATGTCCAATTGAGACGGGGTTTTCCAACTGAACACACGTATGTCGCCTGACTTGCTGTTCAATAAATACACCCACACTTTTCATGTGACGTTGACCATGTCTGCATATATTTTCGCGCGCTTTGTACTGAGACAAAGAAACAGCAGAAATATACGAAGAGCTTTTTATTTGAAGCTAGAATTTGTTTATCTCGCGTTAACATTAAAATTCAGGGCGGTATTCTGAACATTTCTTAGATATTTTACATAGAATTTTTAATTCTTAATTTATTTCAATAAGAAAGTTTTTTATCTAAGATTTTCATCTTAGAATTTTTCTACGACCATTCTTAGAGAAAAAAAGTTCTTAGAAAATAAAACTATTTTCGTTCGTAAAAAAATTGTATTATCGACAGATTAAGCGCTTTTTGCAGTTGTGCGCATGCGCGTTAATACTGCGAAGCAAAACAATATGGCAACTTCGATGAACAAAGTGTGTCATTCAAATACGCGAGTGTAATGTGTTTTAAGGCTTCAAACACATTATTTTAATTGTATATAGGACGTAATTCCATCTTCTTTGCGTTAAAGCCAATTATAATGAAATCGCTCAAACGTTCAGAGTAGAGACTGAGTAACAGTTATAATGTGCAACAAATTATATTCGCACGAATGAGGAACGATTGTTAGAATTTTACGTGTCTAAACAATCTTCAATGGAAAGCAATAAAATGTGTCAAGTCTGAACAGAAAACGGATGGTTGCATAATGGAATGTTTGGAATAATGTGATTCTATATTTATTTCATAATTATGTCATTTTGTAACCATTCACCTTCGTCAAGAATTAGAATTCCCCATTCTAAAAATGGAAAATTTGCCACGGAATGTTAACAGGCGACGTGTTTGTCAAATACAATGGCGTCAAATAAGAAGGAGAGGGAACCGAAATTTTCGCTAGACGACTGCATTATCTTATGCAATTTAATGGGGGAAGACTGTGGTGTTGCGTTTTTGCATGGATTGAGTAACCATGATCTGATGCGACATAGATTTACTGAAGGTAACCAAATTATAATGAATGTTGTTTTGTGTCTAGCAGATTTTGCAATTTCACCATTGAACATACAGTTGTTTGTGTACATTTTTTGACAATAAACTGTATAAACATATTTCATCCTAGGTAAAAGAATTTGCAATAATCAAACTCCCAGCTACTGAGCCTGAGCTGTACATGTATGTCTACTCATAAAAGCTATTACGCATTCAAAAGAACAAAGCTAAAAGATCTTAAAAACCATGTTGGAGTAATAGAAAGTATAGTTTGATGCGAAAATATGATTGTTCCCATACTCTCATTGAGTCTCTGTATGAACACAACTGTTAAAAATGCATGATTATCTCATCATAAATTTAGTTTTGAATTATAATTATAATGATAAAACAACTTTTGAAATCTCAACACCAATTTATTTGCATTATTTGCTACATATACCAGTAAAGCCAATATAAAGCAGTCAAAGCTATGTACATAGTATGTGATTGTTTAATGAATACAAGTTATATATTTAATAACAGGAATAACAAGTCAAACAAACACGCAGATGTGGGCGAGAGTTGAAACAAAGTTTTATAAAAAAGCAACTAAAAACAGGACATGAATGTGGTCAGTACAGAGTCGGCTTCAATCGCTGGGGCTGCGACAGCTGCACTTGACACGAGCTTCACTCAAATTGAGTCGCTTTCAGCTGTTTAAGACACTTATTTATCATCTTTTAATTTGAATGTTGATCAGCGTTATATTACTGTTTACCTTTTTTATATCTAATTTATTTAATATTATATTTATAATATTTATAATAATATTTATATTTAATTTATTTAATGTAATATTCAAGACAAACTACAGAAAACACAAGCACAATCATAAAATAAGTTCGGTTGCATCTATTTCCTGATAAAAAACATCATACGAAAATAAGTGCATACAATCATGCAGAACTTCATAACCAAGAATTTTCTAAAATGCTTCATTGATTTTTTAGTAAATTATTTGTGAGCTTAAATATACGCTTCATGAAACAAACTATTTTCAGAGCAATACCTCCCCATACACAATACATGGAAGTGGTTGCAGGGCCAAGTGAATCGGTGGATTATGGTAGCAGGTATTAAAAAAATATTTTCATAATTAAAGACAACAAAAACAAAACAGATAAAATAAATTATATCATCATATGTTTGGTGTATATAAATTCTCGTTTGCAGTCAAGTAGTTTTTGACAATGCCTTTCAATATGTGAATGATATTATAATTAAACAAACATAATTTAAGTCAACCCCACTCGACCCCAACCAGTCTTTGAGGTACTGAGACCCCACTATACCACAACCAGCACGTACAGGTACTTAGACCCTACTATACCCCAACCAGCACTTACAGGTGCTAAGACCCTACTATACCCCAACCAGCACTTACAGGTACTAAGACCCAACTCTACCCCAACCAGCACTTACAGGTACTGAGACCCTACTGTACGCCAACCAGTCTTACATGTACCCGTCCCCACTCTACCCCTACCAATTAAACAAAAGAATAACTCATTGTAAAAAAAAGTAAATACCATTATTACTTTGTACAAAATATTTTTATACAACAAAGGCTATCAAAAAGATTTACACTTTTCTGCTTATTGATAATAAATTAACTCTATAATCCAAAGTACATTTATTTGCTCAGTCTTGTACATATGTGAAAGTATGACAAATGAATGGTCTTTGTCAGGTGTCACTGCAGCTGTCACGACAATTACCAACTCGAGGTGATGTCATTAGCAGAGCTGAAGAGAAAGAAGATAATGCTTGAAATTCGATTGTTGAAAAAAAAGCTACAATCACCATACATGTTTAATTTTCATTTTGATAATAAGCTTTTATTTTAGTTAATATCAAAATCCTTAGTCTATAGAAACATTCAAAACTTTTCAAAATGGCATTAGTTGTAATGAAAATTTAATGCATTTTTTACAATGAAAACAATTTTGTTAACATGGAATATATGCATTTTGTTTGAAAACACTTCCTAACACATACAATTATATGTGTTTTGGTCTGAGAAAACTGGGCATAATGCATGATCGTAGTGTGTCGTCCCAGATTAGCCTGTGCAGTCCGCACAGGCTGATCAGGAACGACACTTTCCGCCTTAACTTGATTTTCGGTAATGTGGGACTTTCTTGAAACGAAAAATAATGTTTTTTTTTTTTTAAAATAAAATAATTACTTACTGGCAAGCCTTTTCAGGTTTCAAACGAATTTCGCCATGCAGCACTCCCCATCTTCTTTTCAGTTGGCCTATTCCCCTTTCGACTTTTGATCTTGTTATTTTGTGAGCTCTGTGATATCAAATATACATTAAATAAAATCCAGCAAAATTATTTGAGACGCGTTCTGAGAAAACTGGGCTTAATGCATGTGCGTAAAGTGTCATCCCAGATTAGCAGGTGCAGTCCGCACAGGCTAATCAGGGACGACACTTTCCGCTTTTATGGTTTTTTTCGTTTGAAGGAAGTCTACACGATTTTCTACACGAAAATCCAGTTATGGCGGAAAGTGTCGTCCCTGATTAGCCTGTGCGGACTGCACAGGCTAATCTGGGATGACATTTTACACACATGCATTAAGCCCAGTTTTTTTAGAACGCGTCTCATTTTTCTGATTATACTTTTTAAATTACAATCATTGTGTGATATTATTGCACTATGTAAATACTGTATTTATTATTTCTTGTATTGAAACACCTCATTAACTAAAAGTCTTATATTTTGCCATGGATTGAGTTGTAAACATACATACAAAAACACTCACCATTACCTGTTATTGTTTTATTTCACAATATATAGAGGATATTTGTTGGATTCGATGGAATATCAATTTTATTTCACGAGTGATCATATAGGCACAAATATTTTGACCCCTTTGACCTTGACGTTGAACTTAGGGTCCGCGTTTAGGTTTCGAAATTTGCGTTTAGGTTTCGAAAAATGCTAATAACTTCTATCAAAGCGTTTTGCGGGGGGCATATAACTATGTATGAAGGTAGGCAGTTAGGCTTCTATATGTATTAAGAATAAATATATATTACTATTTTTTTTACCTGGGTATTGATAGAATGATATCCCATTCTATTGACATATGCATCCTCGTTGAGATGTGGAGCTCGAATCTGCACTTGAGTGCCATCCACAACGCCAACAAAATTCGGAAAGTTGGCTATGTCTTGGAAATCCGTCTTTACCCTGCTGACATCATGCATATTTAGAGGGAACAATATAAATCTTGATGTAGCATCTCAGTGAACTGTGTCACAGCCCTTGATACTGATGGCTATGACAAATTATGAATGTCACCATCATTTATCTGGAAATCACCGGACGCAAAATAGCGTAGGGTGATAATGATTTTCTCTAAAGAAGAGACATTCATTGGCCCAAGTGTTTTAGGTAATAAACGTTCACCATATTCTTGATTAAGGCGATCGATGCCATCCTTATCTAACCAATATCTTCGTACAACCTCAATTTTCGTGAGGTTCTCAAATGTGTCCAGCCTTTCGTTCATATCTAAAGTCAATAAATAAACAAGGTTTATATTCATTTATATTTTGTGTAAGAAATAATAAATGCCATGTTTATCATTACAACACCAGCAGAATTAGGATATTGTCGGTCAATTAACTATTAGAAAATTAGATCACAAACGCGTTTTAAGGTTTTTGATTCTGATTATGACGAAGCCATTAATGGCCTTTCTCACAGGCAGGTATCAGTTTGTTTAAAGGGTTAATACTGCATGCACACGGACATCTTTAATTGATGACAGTACATTACCTTTAGGGTAACTGTGCTTCTTTTCACGTGACTTGCTTTTACAAGTTTACATAGAACTTCATGAAGATGTACTTGTCTCCCTTTCAACACTACAGTAAGTTGTAATCGATTATCGTTGAAATTTAAGAAACATTCCGAATGATGTAAATGACCGCGGAAATTTAAAATCGAGCACTTGTCCCCGTATCCCGATGCATTGACTGAATCCGGGTCGGTTCGGTCCCTTGATGCCGAACAAAAACAAAAGTTAGTTATCAGATTTTGAGATAAAACAGTAAAATATAAAAGAAAAACAGGCCAAAGTCTTATATTTTATTATCTTATTATTTGTTTAGATATGCTTTTAATCTCACCACAGGCGTTATAGGATTTACAAATGTTCAGGGGCCCCCAGTTTTTATGTATCAAAGCCGGACCTACAGCTCAAAATATGCTTGCTACGCCCCTGATAACACTAATTAGCTTTATCTACATGTAGATCTAAATCCAGTTTACATTAACACGAAAAAATGGACGTCTTCAATATTTTTATCCCAGACTTCGCATACTAGTTTCGTTTACAACAAAAGAGGACATCACATATTTTGGGAAAATGACGCAATAACTATGTTATTTAATGACGCCATCAATCAGCTGATTTATTATACGGATGGCGACAAATTATGTCCCTTGACTAGATATAAAGGTTGAAGGTCGTATAATTTTAAAGCTCAAGTTTTCTCAGCTCTAGAGATTTCTAATGAAATATCATTCAGTGGTAGAATAAAAGGTAGTCCGTGCACGCGACAGGTATATTCAACAAGGTGGGATACTAGTTTATTCCATGGTGTGTTATACTGTCAATGTCGGTATACAAATTGGATAAAATACAATGTAGAAACACGTCATGTCAGATTCATGGCTCTGACACATCATCTACAAAAAATGCTAATTGTGTTTGTAACTTTTATGGGGATTTTCAGTTTGAACAATATTTTTTTCCGATAGGAAAAAATGGGAGAAATGTTTTTAAGTCCATTTAATGTTATACGTGTGTAATGCTTCGTTGTACGTGTGGAAATTATATATTAAATTTGCAAATAAATACTTATATTTGTTTTTCGCTACGAATAAAACACGTTAAACAAGAAAATTTGCTAAAATGCTTATGAATTATTATTTCCTTGCTAATTTCACTACACTCATTAATCAAATATTTTAGTAAAATCTTAGCATATATTAACGATACGTCCGTTAGTTTAAAAAAATACAAAAAGCGAGTAACTGTCAAGTTCCGTGCGAAATTTTATACGGGTGTAATGATTTAGCATTAACATTTTTACAATGTATTCCACTTTAAGTTGGTATAAAACAATGTAGAAATGTAAAACATTTATATAATGAAGCGGCGATATAAACGAATATTATTTCAGACATGGTCCGCTAATCTGAGCACTATAGTCCGCTAATCTGGGCCGTATGGTCCGCCAATCTGGGCGGTATAGTCCGCGAAAATTTGAGTTTTATGTGTGAAAATGATGTATTAAATTTGCAAATAAATACTTACAGTTTTGTTCTTTTACTAATGAAACTCATTTAACAAATATAAATATTTGCTAAAATGACTATTAATTATTACTTCCTTGCTACTTTCATGGCGCTGTTTGATTGTTGTAAGCATCTGCTTTTTCTTCTATTTCCATATCGTATGCAAGAAAACGAAGACAATATAGATAACGTTGATACGATATATGAACAAGATAGGCTTGACTATTTATTCCTTGAGATAATAGCTTGAACCATCAGCGGCAGTCTATCATTGTCAACACGACATGATTTTAATTATCAGCATTATCCCGAATGTATTATTTAAACATAAACTTCAGTTAACTGTTTACAGCTCAACATACTAATTTAGCTGTGTATTTGTAGTGGATGTAGTGGTGCGATGCATGCGTAAGACGAGTTATTAAGCTTATTATATACACTATTTACATAAATGCGACCACTTCACCGACTTAGCTGATCACTCAGTAGCACTATGTTTTCAAATTAATAATCTTTTTATAGAAAATACAGTAGAGGTTGTGGACAGTTAGCTGTAAGCTGTCACAGAAATATGGTTTGAATGGTAATTAAATTGAATTTTATTCCCGTTTATTATTGCTTAATTTGAGTTGCAATGCTATGAGGTTAAATTTAATTTACACTTACATATTCTTATATGTGTGTATGTTGTTTTGTATGGTGCTGTTTCGTACTGTTTTGGCAATTGGTCACTTGACTTAAATAAACGACCAACTAATTGTATATAAAGAGAATGCAATTCTGCTCCAGCAGCTGGAGTTTCACTTACTTATATTTGATCAGTTTATCCCTTTCAATAATGCATGTCAGAGTTGAAACTGCAGTGCCGTTTCGCAACAACATACCGTCTTTTCTGGAAGGCGCATGTCCTCTAAAGAATATCACGATGTTTTTCTTTCTAAGATATGTAATAACCCGTGAGCCCTTAGACAAATTAGCACCCGTGAATCCAGATTTTGATATTGCAGAATCAGCCATACCATAAGCTTTAGCATTGTTGCTTTAAACAGTATTTACCGCAGTTTTTGTTGTAACAAAGAATTATACTTGAAATTACTTTTCGCATATGAGTTTTAATTTCCTGGACATTGCCAGTGTATTGTTTCGTATGCCATTTTCAACTCTGTCATTTATTTGTCTCGGATTGACGAAAGCAATTGATTCCGTTCGCTTCTATTGAAGCTGGTCAGGCAACATTTATTTCCTGAATGGAGTTACATGAATGCATAACATATTTTACAAACATCATATGCTGAACCTGATCCGTATCAACATCCCTGTGGCTATTTGAGTCACTATCCCCGTTAAAATACGAAATGGTTAGAAGCGCGGGTCACATTTTGTCCCTACGGCATTAACAATGACGTAAGTTGATTGTGCGAAAGCGAGTACGAGGCAGCGCTGACGATGTTAAAACTGCAGTCAATTTAAGGTCCACATGTGTGCGTTTAGTCGGAATGTGTATATGTACAATTATTTGAATAAGTCAGGGTTAACAATTTTAGAAGTTCCATTAAATTTGATTGTCATCTATATAACGAATGCTCAATCGCAGTGCATACAATTTCCAAGCACATCAAGTTGTTCACAAATGACGATATCTGTCATATTATAATATGCAGTATTTCTTATATTTAAAACTTTAATCATATTGATCCTGGCACATCGACATGCCTCACTAAGCTATTCCAAAACATTACAGATAACCGTTGTGGTATGCTTTCAGAACGGAAAGCAAACATGTAAAACCTATGGTGTTGTATTACTGTTCTTATAATTTCGGAATGTTATAATTTTCATTTTGATACGGTCGTAGTAAGAAGGTTTAGGACAAAAATGTGATTTAAATTCCGTATAAAGTGAATATATCAATAACCGTTGAACGAAGGACAGTTTGCGCTAGACTTTTCTTGTATAATATGGTCACAGCTTGTCCTTTTTTGTTTGGACTTCGAAATGAAACATAGTGGTTTACAAATCATGCATTGATTTTATATATTAAATTAATTAAAGTTATCGTCTGTGTTGCTCCGTAAGACAATCATACTACGTACGGTTGTAATGTAAGTAATGCACCGGTTACACAGTCTGAAAATAACTAAATACCAATTTAAGACTATCGTAAACTGTGATTGGTAACGGTCTTAAAGTTCAATATAAACCGCTTTATATGATTTCATATTTTCAAAAGTGATGTCTTTTAACACGTATTGTGTGAGGAGTTATAGACCAGTCTACCAAATCTAATCAGTGATCTAATCAGACATTGAAAGTCTTTGTAAAGCAGAATAATGCACAATCACAGTAGTTTTAATAATCATGCTACTACTTTTTGCACGTTCCTTTCTTCATCTTTAATTGTAGGCAATACCACAGACAATTACATTACGAAGTCGTTTGTAGTGGTAAGACGAGAGACTACACGCGCTTTTACTACCCTTCTGGATCTCATGTCAGTTATACGACTTTCAATATTGTCCCCTTTGTGAGATCGTTTGCAAGAATTCCAGCCTGTCTGATACAAACTTACGAATTTATACGTATATAGTACGTTTATCAATATATTTTTTTTTAATAATCGGAAATGTAGGACATATGCAAGCATAGTGGAATTTGTCTTCGATGTCCTCCAAATGGCTACACAAATTAAGGACAACGTCTGTTATAATTCGAAACGGCCTAATTGTATACACTAAGATACTTTTCTAACGCAACACGTTATCATATCAATATAGCTGCCTTATTTTTGACCGGATATTGATGCAATTCGGACAAACAATAATTCAACAAAAATATGATAATTCCTGAAAATTCTATTAAAATTATAAAAATATATATTTAACTTAACACAGTAAAAACGTCACTTCAAAAGTAAATTCGCAAACTCGTACAAAGTAAAATAATAACAATGTGGCAAGCACGAATATCACACATTCGAGTTGCTAGTACCGTGTGTGTCCACCCACGGCTAACGTGTACAAATCTCTTTCTCATTAAAGCAACATATTTAATAATTTTTTGTTGGGGGATGTGACGCCACTCTTCCACAAGGGCCGGTTATTATTCGCGTAGAGTGAATGGTGACACTGGTCATCTGAGTACCCGCCTGTCTCGTTCGTCCCAAAGGTGTTCGATTACATTGAAACCGGGTTACTTGAGAGGGAAAGAAAGCAGACGAAAGTTATGTTGTTGGAGTAACGCCGGCGTCGCGTGTGCTGTATGCATAATATTCCAATATATCATACATATGTTGCTTTTAATATTCCCTTTTTAAATAAAAAAACGTTTCGATATTCAAACAGCAATAAATACAAACAGAACATATACTATATGTAATAAAAGCGACACGATAGCATACCGATTAAAGAATTGAACAAAAGACCTTGTAAAACACAGTTTTGAAATTATTTTTGAGAGTTCTTATGTGTTTATATCAAATAGTGCACATTGATAGATCTCATATACACATATGGGCGTAAAAAATACACATGTTTACGTTTTCTGTCCGATGATAAACATTTTCCTCTCAACACATGAGAAATCGAACTGTTAAATTTTTTACTTACTTTCGTATACAACACTGCGGGTTTCGTATGCGTTCGTATGTTTAATAAACACACGTGGTGGTTGTTTGAAGTGTATACTCATTAAGTGTTTCGATTTAAGTTTAACGGCAGTTAAAGCATACTAATGTGAGCTGCTTTCTTTTAAGTCAAATGAATCGACTTTTGCGAGTAGGAATATATAATTATACAAAATTAATTCCAATAACTATGAAAACACTCTCCAAAACGACCAATAATGCAGCTGATTCGTAATATAATGCATTGATTTATAATTAAATTACCTTAAGAAAGAGAAATTATTTCCAGACTACCATGTTCATAAGTTTGCATTAAATAAAAGACATTTTACAACATATGTTAAAAAGCTGAAGATAAATGTTTTATGATTATATGAACCACCTATTTGTTGAGGTGTTCATTATGGTAATACGCGTATGAAAACATAAATAAAATATCAAATATATTATTATCTTAAATATTTATATACATGTTTTGATGAAACGAAATATAGCCCGCCTAAAATTGCGTTTATTACAAAGAAAAACATGATGTATATAGTTACATTGTAAAGTGCTTCGCAACTGAAATGGATAAACAATTGGGACTTAACAAACCACACAAAACATAACCCCATCCCTTTGAGCTGATAATACCAGCCTTTAAAACATATTGAAGCTTAGTTCAATTTAAAACAGGCAAATATATGTATTTTTTGTTAGTATTGACCTCGTAAACATTCGTCAGACTATAGCCTTCAATTATTTTCTTAAGCGCCACCAACATCTGAAATCGGATTTAAATATAAATCACATCATTTGAAGACACATATATCAACAACACGAGCCAAGTACTTCAAATGTAGATTCGCTGAGAACAGTATAACACACACATGTATTTTGTATAATTATTGTGAACCAGTCGTTACTTTTGAAGAGTTGGTAGGTAGATACGATGTGAAAACAAATAGCTTAGCCAATTTATTTGTATTAGTATTTTCATGCGCTGTAGAAAATGCAAAATACATTTGATCATAACACATTTATCAGTTGTTTGACATATTCGCATCCCGAAAACTGAAAAAGCTAGCGTCATCATGAAATATAAGCATAAAATGTAAACTAATTGTTTTCTATTGTCGAAATAAAATTAGGCGATTGAACATTTTTTTTCACATTTCTTCAAAACACATTCACTTCGTTATAAATAAATGTTGCCAAAGTTTTCTCTGAATACAAGCTCAGTCGTTACAAACATTAATATTAAAGTCTAAGTCATCGTACACAAAAATAAATAAGTTTTGAGATGTAACCGACTTAAATCAAATGGCTTATTAAAATCAGGCTTTTTGACGATTTGGTGATTTCTAATTGTACTGTTTTTGCACACGGTATATGCGATGGACAATACTCTTTAAACACACTACATTTCATACCAAGCGTACGGTAAACTTGACATTATTCTAACCATGAGCTGTGTAATATAAATATATATATTTTAAATCATTATTGATTCCGATGCGATTAAATACCATTTCATCATATCATCAAAAAATCATATGTGCACTAAAGTAAATAAGTGACTTTTATTCACTATAAACATAAGGCAAAGACATTAAGTGTTGATTTATTAATATATTATAATGTTAGATCCCCGTAGTATAGAAGACGGCACCTCTCTGATGTATTGGGTATTTTGATAAACTGTAAAATTAAGTCATGTTATGTGTGATGGTGATGTCGAACTGCTCTGCAAATACTTGTTGAGAGGTGCGTAAATTTTTCCTCTTTACTTCATTTTAGAGACATATCGACTAGGGTTTGATATTAGATTTTACAGTAGTCACACATCTTTACTCCTAATCCGTACAATGCAAATATAATGAAGATATGATTATGATTTCCCGGGTCGCATAACATACTGTATACTTTTGACATAGAATAACAAGAATTGGTGCTTGACCTGTTTTTACCTATAATGTGTTGACAAGAACGTTCTAAATTATATTCAAGTCACGATAATCAAATATCCCTAAGTAGTACATATTATAGCTTTGATCTTTATTATTTTTTCTTTAGTGTTTATATGTTCTATTATTCGATAACCTTAATATGGCGCCATTATTATACGGTTTAAACATAACAGGGTTCTATTCTATGACAACAGCAGTGGGTCATTATTGAAGAGCATCCTTTATGGAAGTAAACAATATGCTTCGATATTTTTAAATGGCACGGTGCATAGTTATACTTGAATGACAGCTATTCATTTCAGGATCTTTTGAAAAAGAAAACAATATAAATGTGTGGGTACGCTTTTGAAAATGAAACACAATTAATGGAATGAAAAACCTATAGAGGACAAGATATAGTAAGCGAATTTCACTGGTCGTTAATGTCTGGCATAAGGAACTTTGATATGTTTTCATGTTAAGCTTAGGTACCCTGTGTCATCAAAGGATTAAAATGCCTGTCAAAGAGCACGCATGCTTGTAACAATTCAACATTACCTCTGCTTTTATCACTGCAGGTGGTAATTTCTATTGTGCGCATTCAATTAATTCAAATCTACATCTGGAATAGGTATACAGTATGTGTATGAGAGAGCGTCAATATATCAATAATGGTTTGCGTAAAATCTTTGTTATCATAACCAATCAATATTTGTTAAACGCAATGTTATTACGATACAGATATTTTGAAACGTGAGCAGAAGCACCGTTCTATTGACTTTATGTGTATACATATATCTATACATATATTCGTGAGCAAATTATGAATATCGATGCACGTTTACAACACAAATCTTAAGGAGAAGCACAATCAGTCGTGTTTTTTATACTGGTGTTTCAGATTATGTAACATTACTGCAAATGCCGCTTATTTCCACACTTTTTATAATAAATGTATATACCATCGACGCTTTATATATATTAATATATATTTATATATATTATATATATAATATATATAAATTATGTAACATTACACTTTTTATAAAAAATGTATATACCATCGACGCTTTATATATATTAATATATATTTATATATATTATATATATAATATATATAAAGTATGTAACATTACTGCAAATGCCACTTATTTCTAGACTTTTTATAATAAATATTCAGTCGTGTTTTTTGTAATGGTGTTTCAGATTATGTAACATTACTGCAAATGCCGCTTATTTCCACACTTTTTATAATAAATGTATATACCATCGACGCTTTATATATATCTTCTACGATAACCTTGAACACACAAAGTAAGTGTTTTGGGCAGATCGGAATGTGTAAATGCACAATTCACAAAACAAAACAAAAACACACCAGCCGTAATGATCCAATCGTGATATTCATCAATGTTATATACTAAATAGCACCATTTTTATATAAAACTTAAACAGATTGATCTGGTACAATAAAGAACGAATTTAGTATTTTAAGAAACTTATAAAGGGCAAAACTATGTTCATATGTGATCTGAAAGCATTTATCTATACAAATAAGAGTACACTTATATCCAGAGAGTATTTAGAAGTTTCTAAACGTTGCATTGATTATGTCATCTGCCTTCACTCAAATCTTTTACTTACTGCAATTATACGACTTAATGTATTTCGCTTCACACAAAACGCACTTACATAATTACATAGCACTAGGCAAATCGTGCATTCAACAGCAAATGTAAAAACACCGAATGTACCGTAATACTAATGACAAGTCAATTTATGATATTAGCAACTATAACACAAATGCAACAATAATATTTTCTACGATAAAATCAAAATAACTAAAGAGAGAAAAGTAAAGTCTTAATCCTAGATCGGAATCCGATTTTGCTTAATACCATCTTGACATGGAACATATAGCTTGTTTACCAACACATCATCATATCATAACACGTGTGACCCTTCGCCTGTCGTGCTTTATTGTCTCCAAATCATATATTGCCCGCTATTTTTTGACATATGACATATTATCCAAGCGGACTTTATGACACTATACGTGTTTCTTCGTTTGAGTTGACATGTCCAAATTGCATGCTACTCCTAGACGTCATTTTGGACATACTTAAAGACCCTATAAAGGTGACAAATCCAATAATTATGCATATAAACCGGTCTAATTTTTACCGGATTTCAGTTACTCTTGCATAAACATGCTTATAACACAGCTTAGGTGCAACGTTGTCAAGAATTATGGAAGATATACCCGTTTCATAATTGGAAGAAATGTTTACATCTTTGCAACTAACGTGATTTGTAACCTGAATGGTGACGTATGCTTAAAATAGCCGAAAGAAAATTCAATTTTAATTATATTTTAAACAATTTTTACCAGCAGAAAGTAACTTATTAGATCAGTACAAACGTTTGAACCATTTAGAAGAGACCTACTTTGTGAGTGATACCGGAAAACGTTGAAAATCAACGATATATTTTTGGTGACCTGAGTCACTTTCACTTTCTCTTTCCCGAGTAATTAGCGATGTAAATAAACTGATTGTTTGTAAACACAATTGACTTGGAGGACTCTGTATTTTGAGCTCAAAGCAAGTTGTATTGCTCATTTTTTATGGTAATAGCAAATAGCATATAAAAATATTGTTTTTTGATAACCTTCATAAATAAAATATGAAAAAATAATTTAAAAATCGGTAAATAATTACGGATCGTCACCTGTATAGGGCCTTTAATAAGTGTTATTATAATATCTAATAATTGAATAATTGAATTGTGTCACGTTTTGTATATATATTTTTTGTTAATGACGTACCATATAAGGAAATCCTAATTGCATGTTTTCCATTCGTTATGAAAGAGATGTCTATATGCGAATTGACTTTAAGTGTGTTTTATTTTTAATTATCGGTTGTATATATTTGCCCATAATACTGGTTTATTATTTTTATTTTGTTATTTTTACTATTGAGTATATTTCTTATATTGTCATTACTTTTATTTCTTTACAATTTCGCTACGTTATATTACACGACAATACCGTTTGTTTTTATTACATACATGTATTCAAGCATCGACCCATTATATTAAAATGGAGCTTCTCACAACGGTATTCATTAAGAGGCTCGTCTCATGATTTTCCAAATGCTGAATTCACAATTTAATTTGCTTCTGTCTCCATTCCAAAAAATAAATAAATAAACGTATTCTCATCAACTTAGAGTATATAGATACTACGGAAGATCTACACAGTTAAGCGAACATAGCATTCATGCATTAGTTGCTGTACACAGCCATTCGTCTTGTTTATTCTTCCACTAATATGATATATACTTTGATAGCTTAAAGCCACAATTTGACAACAACTACAAAACGTCAACCAAATGTCAATGTAGTAATGAATATTGTTTAGCGGCTTAACTTAAAAGATATCCATAACTGTGCGAAAAGATACAGGTAAGAAAGGAATACAGTACAAACAGTTAACTGAAAACATCTCAGCATTTCGTTAAGTGAAGTGAGCAAGAGAACTACATTTAAGCGCTTATATTTTATTTTATATTTTGAATTTATGGCTTTTTACCCATCGCCCACCAAAACTTTGTCCAAAACTTTATCCGTTATAAGATATTTTAAAATGACCCATGCCGTTGTGGTTTGTCATAATATTCCCTCCAAAAAAGTTACATAGGCTAATTATCGAAGCATCGCTAATTAATAGTTTGAATTTGTGACATTTCTTAAAAGTTTCAATTATTCGTACTTAAGCTTTTCTGTACACATAACCATCCTACATATATTTATTATTTACTCTTCAGTCCGTTCTAACTAGATGAAAATCTCGAAAATAACATGCTGTTATTTTTAAAGCTTCGCAGATTTTTCTCGCTTTTTTCGCATCAATTATACACACCATAAATGGGAGAGGTGTTCTTCTTTGGTTATTATTTGAAGCCTTTTAACAACATAATGCATTATTCTACCATATGAAAGACTTGGCAGCATATTGAGTGCTAAATGACATTTTTTATGCTTAATCATTTCTAGGAATTATTCAAAGTAATTATAGTTTGTCAAAATCTTAAAACGTACTATCATTGAAAAGAAATTATAAAAGAGCAGTATCTTGGAATAAATCAAAAGTTAAACATGGGAGTGTGTTGTTGCTGACCGCAAAACGATATTATGTGTATGAGTTATTATATGTCACATTAAATATGACCCCTTAATAGTGTGTGTAACATACAAAGACACGTTTCCCTGTTTATTGGTTGCATGCCTTAAGTAGTAAGTTTATGTTTAATATATATATTTGTTTACTAGTTATATTTGAGTCTAATTAGTTAATTGTACAGCCTCTCGGTCTGTATTTGTTTTAATTCGGTGTACAATTCGTATATATTTGTATAACTACAGAGTCATGTTTTTTTGTATGATCACCTTCATCATACCGACGTACGTTTCGAATGGTTGTAAATAAAAAAAAGACAAGTGTTGCCAAATCGTTTTATATGTTATCGTTGTTACGACAATAACGGCAAGATTATTTTTGTTCGGTTGATTGTGTACATCTTCCTACGCCTTTTAATACTTTAAGTTGCTGGAAATACGTTCAATTGCTTCTTGAAGAGGAAACAGAAACGAATAAGTTCTAATTTCAGCGTCTGCCTGGAACACTTGAGATGGACTGCTCGCAAATTAATGACTTACATTTGAACATAGCTGCACCTGAATAAGATGTGTGTATGTCAGCCAACATAATAAAACATATACGGTATCGCAAGTGTTTTCAGGTTTGTGTGAAGAAACACGTTGAATAAAAGCAGTTGCTCTGATTAAAAGAGTGTTTTGTAGGTGACACAGTCAATAACTTCAACTCATCCTACAAGAACATATTCAATTTGATCTAAACAGCGGTGAATTAAACATATGCAAACAAGATAATAGACATCACAATAATATAGAATGCCTTAAAACTGTTTCTTTTCAAATTTATGCTATTTGTGTTTTTTGTATTTGGCAATTATTTAAAGAAAATTGTATAGCTTCTCTCCACTCTACATTCCCGTCAATAAACCTTCAATAACATACGGCAAAAATGGTAACACACTGCCTTTATTTATTTACAATGAATACTCTCCCGCTAACAAGACATCAACTGCATACATATGTTCATATTTGTATATGATAATCAATATGTAATGCTTAAATTGGATAAAACATCTTAAGTCCAGATATCGTTTTTGTTGTATTATAATTTGCAATTTTACAAAATTGTAATTTTATTATATATCTATTTCAAAACAATCTAATGAAACGTATCCAGAAAATTGTTTCGACTTGGATTTCTTTTCAAGAGGAATGGGTTTTAGTTAATTATATCGAGTGCTGACAAGTTTGAAGCGATGGCGTCAATTACGAATAAATTCTATGATACATACCAGTGTTGATTGACGGTCGTGTAGATGACTACCGACTGTTAAAACAGAAACGACAAAATGATGATATGGTACATGGTTAACCTGCTAGTCTTAGACATATACGAATGCAAATTCAAATAATGTAAGCTGTAACGTTCTACTGATGCTTGCAATTCATTAATATATGCAAATGCAAGTGTTGTTTAACGAAACAACATCTAATCTAATAAGTATATACATATGCATACATGATACATTTGATTAATTAAGTCCAGTACTGACGTATATTCTATCAAAAGGGAGAACGCATATACCAAAAAAGAAATAAAGTATAAATGTGCCTCCACAGAATGCGGTTGGTTTTATGCATGTCATTTGAATCGTAAAGCTTGCAATAGGTAATATATGGCATGCAACGATATACCGTTGTATCGGGTAACCGCGATGCTTTCAAGCGGTATACTGCATCGCGGTACTGTTTTGTTATGTGGCAATAAACATTTAATATGCGTACAAAACGTCCAAGGCTTTCGATTTACCAGGCATTATAGGTATTGATGCTCAGAAACTGTGTTTCACTCCATTGTTACTTGACACCATTTGATGTGTCTAAAAGGCCAAAATAATCAATATTTGCATATAATCGGTATTTGGCAATATCAGCCAATAGTTAATTCAAAACACTTTGATTTATTTTTATTTCTTTAATTATCCAATCCTGGTTGCGGATCATAGGCCCCATCTAAGCTAACAGTATAGGTTTACACACAAATTTATTTAACTAATTGATTGTATGATTACAAATTGAAGCAGTTAATTGGAAATGAGTATATATGATTCGTAAGGGTCAACATATAATAAAGATCACTTATGTTATAAAACACTAATTGATATAAAACGAAGAAAGTTCAGGAGCAAAACTGTCGAAACCGAATCGGCCTACTTTGTTATCGATAGTAAATGTTGTTAATTGTTTCAAATTGGTGAATGTTTTTTTTTATTAAACATTACGTTATCTTTATTAAGGTTCTCAACATTAAATATGATTTACACTAATTTTGTTTGAACGTTTAGCTTGTAATAATGTGGATAACACAATCACTAGTTTGTGTGTATATAGTTATTATAAGCTAATTATTTGTAAATATTATCATGAATGTATAAACAGAACGAAGTGAACCCTTAGAAGAATCAGAATATTTAGCGAAGCAACATTTATTTTGCTTTTTTGCAGCAATCACAACAAATGTCAGTCGATCTCAAATATCTCCAATTTATTCTCCTGGTGTCAAAATGCTCTTGATGATGCAATTTGTGATGATTTGATGATTCTCAAAGGCTTTTTACAGATTTGAAGTAGAAATTCGTCCGCTATTGTATTGGAATGTGTGTGATAGCTGTCCTCTATTTAGTTATAACGCCTTTTGAAATGACGAAATGTGCTAAATTGACATCTGTATGTTAATCCCTCACTTCCTGTCTGAATAAAAAACAACACACTCACATAAGCATGCTAAATTTTAATAAAATATCAAACATTTAAATAGATGCCCAAACGTTTAAACAAACTACCAACACATAGTGTTTTCACGAGAATACAAATGAGTTGTAAAACAGCCAAAACAACCGATGACTTAACATTAGCCTCCATCTTGTATATGTCCTTATATATGTCTGCTTTGGAATCTGTTGCAGCAAATGTGGTAATCGTCAAATATACCAATACATTTGGACGCCTAATAGGGTTGAGTGCTAAGCTAGGCTGATGAATATATAAATTCATTTAAGATTATTTGAAAGAACTACTGTAGTTTTTTTGAACGCGCACACGAACGATACCACATCACAGAGTGGAAATTCCATTTCGTATTTTTACTGGATGTTTTTTTAAATATACACATCATTCACGATCGTAATGTATGATCTTTTGTGAGATTACTGACGTGTATTACTGTTTACAATCTTCAGACGGTATATAATAAAGCTACAAGATAAGTATTGATGCAAAGCATCAAAGGGCGTCGGGAATTTCAGTGTAAAAGGCACTCAATGAAGTTACATGGAACTATTTTTTTTTTACTGTAAATATTAATATAATGGCCGATTATTTAAACAAAATAGAAAAAGAAACTGGTATAACCATTATCTATGATTTTGTGTTATAACCCACAAATAACCATTATGTATGATGTTGTGTTATAACCCCCAAATAACCATTATCTATGACTTTGTGTTGTAACCCCCAACTAGTTCATAGTTCATTTTATGTACATTGGTTTCCCTTTTTTTACTGGCATCCGTGTGCAGTTTTCATTGATGGAACAGAACTGTGTAGGTTTAAAAAAATCTGCTTCATCTTGTAAGCGTAATTTCATATTTTTCTCAACTTCAAGGGGAGATGATTTTGCACCTATTCTTACGTTGCTCATTTACAATAGGGGTCGAGTACTCATTGATATGAAAACACTGTAAAAGTTGTAATGTGTTTACGAACCCCCTTCCATCTGATGAGAGAAATGGTTACAATAAAACAGCATAATTATTTAAACTAAAATGTCTACATCAAAACAAAAAGTTAACATAGGACACAAATAAAATAATTTGATTCTACTGGGGCTCGAACCTTGGGCCTCTCACATGTGAAGCGAGCGTGTAACCACTACACTACGGAACCGCTTGAAAAATCACCTTCTAACTAAGATATTAATAAGCTATTAATATTCGGTTTAAATGTAAACCCGGAAGTTTAAACGCTGGATAGTGAGCGGGTTAAAGGTCCATACCAAAGGGTCCATACCACTGGAAAGATACGGGTCAGGCCTGTGGCTTTCTATGTGATGGTGCTCCTCATTGATAAGCGGCTGCTTCCTTTATCAAGACTCATTATTACAATTAATAATACGTGTCGCGCTTCGCGCTCTATTGCGCCGTTATTAGTAACTAGGTTGTTGCTAGGATAGCGGAACAAAGAAGTTTTGTTTAATACAAAACCAGAAAGTTTTACTGGTTCGCGTATTTGCCCAGTCCCTGTGATCTTTTATTATTGCCCAGTCAATGTGATCGGTTATTAATTAAAACAATAAGCTTTGCATTATTGGCAAAAAATGTTGTAGTAAATGTAATATGCACAAATGCAGTACTTATTAACACTAATTTACACAAAAAATTACCACTACGCAAGATATTCTGACAACAAAAATATATATACATTGATCCGTAAAATAACTTCTCCTCCCAAAAGCGAAAAAAAACGTATTACATACTAATCGCCGCACTTCAGTGCAACGCCAATAAGTTCATGCTTATAGTTGTCCGATATTTGTGTTGCTCTTGTTGATTGCGGCCTATCGAAATGCAACGTTACAAAATGTATCCATTCTATAGAATACATTTGAGCATCCCGGTAATGTTATATTTAACTCCCTAAACACGTTCCATGTATGATGTTCATGGCAAAAACGCAATTAAGACACAACGAACTCAAGTGACATTTATATTCTTGCACTTCCATTTTATTATTTTCTTTAAGTGAATTAATCTCTCAGTTTTCTGTGTATCAACAGTTAATTGTATCATCATGTTGTTTATACATGCACTACATATTATGCAAGACACTATTTTCGTGCTTGCTACAATATTGTTTGCAAATTAATATGCATTTACAGTTTGTAACTTAGTATAATTTGTATATCATTGTAAATGTGTTCGTTTGGTCCTCAGTCCGAGCATCGGGTTTCAGCATTTAAAACTATAAAGCATTTGGAAGGTTTGCATATTGCATGAATATTTACATTCACTCTAATTTTCTGTAGAAAATGAACGAGTTCATTTTGCGTAACCCGTAAGCTGGCGATACCGCCTTCGAAGGCGGAGCTTCTAAAATCGGACCAATGGTTTTAAGACGCTGATGCGTAGTTATACAGTGACCAGTACCGTGACCGCACTACTTTTGTAAATATAGTAACAAACATGAATAAACATTGCCCGTGTGTTTACTTTTGTTTCTTTGATGTTTCATTTTTCGATGTCTCGATTTATTCCATCAATGTTCGAAGTTGTCAAAATGTTTAAAAAAATAGATTACCGAACTAGCTTTCCGTATTTTATTTTCATCACTTGAATACGCAATTTATGACGTATCTTGTGTGACGTCATTTCGGTGACCAAACATTTTACGAAAACAATATGGACGTGGTGGTTTTTTTATTTAATATTTGTTTAAAGCATCGAACGAATCCAAAACGTATTTCGCATTGTGTGTTTGTCATGCAAAACACTTTAAGAACAGACACTGGAAGTGTATATCGTTGTAACTTTATTGTTATTAGCATTGGATTAAAACTGCCATTGAGGTAAGCATGTCGTTTATACATACTTTAGTTTGTATGACCCCTGTCAAATTTTAAATAATGGCATTAATCTATTCTACAGCACAGTTTCAGCTGCGATCGATTTTTTAATTTTCCAAATAATGTGCTACGTGTAATTATAATTAATAGTAAAACTTCAGAACTCCTTTGCTTCGCGCAGGAATGAGGAATAACAAAACCTTAAGAAGTTAAGGGGCGGGACCTAGCTGTTCCCAAAACTAAGATTACAACATGTGTTGCCTCCCTAAAAGCATGCAATTCTGAGTTGTTTTTTATGCTCAGGTATGTTTTAATTGTTTCAAATCAAAGGACAAATATAAATATAAGGATTGATTCTTATTTTCGGGCTTTTATGCAGTACGAACGCTCAGGGCAAGTATTAAAAATTAGCGCGCTTCACGGAATTTCAAAACACGCCCTGAGCGTTCATACTGCATAAACGACCGAAAAATAAGAATCAATCCTTAATTGAACATTCGTAGTTTGCGTCGAGAACGAGTCTCTCAGTTTTCAGAATATAAACATTAAAATAATCGTCGTTAATAGAATCGAGAAGAACAAGACGTTATTTTCGTGTTTTCACACATTTTATTGTAGAGTTATGTGCCATTGGAAGTATATAATGCAATGTATTCACGTTTAATTGATTTGTTTTATTGCTAAAGTTGTGTTTAACAATTGCTTTTTGGAAATGATGAAATATTCAACAGTTGTTTTGTCGAATGTATGGATGTAATGCATTTTACGTATTTGTATATATTCTATAATCTATGGAGCGTTTTTCGCGGAATTAGCAATATATTTTCGTTGTGTTACGTGTACCTTGAGTAATCTCCCTTTAGTATGATTTTTTTTTTTCAATATGCGACCTTATTTTTGTTAAATATAGAACAATACTTTTATTCGGTTATTTTATTCTCAAAATTTACTGACAAAACGTTTTTTTCTGAAAATGAAACACTTCTTTGATGTTTTAAAAGCATGAAGTAATACATGGTTACCATCGTGGCAGATTGGTATTATGTATACGAGAAAATGCAAAGTTTCACTAATCTTTTGTCATATCTATTAGTACGTTTCACAGATGTGGTATAATATTGTAATTGATATGCAAAATCAATATGTCAAAATGCTTATGTGATATTCGCTTTTTATGAAAACGAACAAAAGCATGTTGTAAAATGACGATAGAAGTATACATTATTATGGGCGTTGAATAGTAGTGATTAGTTTTTCAAGACGATTGAACACATATTTAAACATCAAAATATAAACGAAACAATTATATTCATAATAAACAGAGAAGTTGATAATCCCCCCACCCCTCACACATTTCCACATCGATAACTCTGCATATGTATTCGTTTGTTACATACTATATTACAAAATTAAAAATGTCTTTAGAGCAGCTTCAAAAAATCAGAAAACTCCGGTTTTTTCTAAATATGCATTGAAATACAAAACCATAAATGTATTTTCACCTAGCAGTGATTCGCACTTAACAATATACTGTAACCATACAGATGTTGTTTGTTTTTTAAGATTGTTAAGTTTTCTATTATGTCTTTTTTAACGGCCTTGCTATTTCGGAGAGAAAATAGCGTACACGTGTATTTCATGATTATTCGTATTTATATAAACAAGTAGAACAGTGTAAATTATATTTTGTGTGTTCGATTGCAAGTTTGTATTGATAACTATTTGGCGCATGTTCACATTTTTTAACATGTCCGTCAGATTTCAATATTGAATTTACATAATTAATCTTCGTGCTACAGGTATTTTATTATGATGACGGAGTTGAAAAAGTCCGTATTCAATATACTATTCAGATAATTCTACAATGTACTTATTCGCAAAAGTATTTCGTTTTTGAAAACATCTACCATGTTAATGGCTGTCTGTAAAAGTGTTATACTTTAGAATAAACAGAGTAATCATATACGGAGATATAAACACTCAAACACGTTTCCACACATTCCTGAAGAATGTTAACTTCTGTTTTATTGAAACAGTGAATATGTATATCAATAAACATGCGTTTTTCTTTAATACTGTACATGAGATTTTCAGGACAAACTATACTTGTTTTTCTTCATAATGATTGAATACTCACATTGAACAAAAATGTCGGCTTTAAGAGCAAGAATGTTAATGAAATAGAAATAAATACCAACAATATAACATATGCAAATACATGTATAAATGTAATGAATATGGGTTCAATGACGAATAATAACTAGAGATATTACTAGTATTCGCAGCTCTCCATGTGGTTTTTGGCGTATAGGGGCCTTAACATGTATAAAACACGTTCCAGTTGTTACTTCAGTTATTTTTTATATATTTTGGTTTAGACTGTATAACCTGGTCCATAAGTATGTGCAGGTTGAGACCATTCTTGTTCCATACCGTACACAAATATGTGTAAGAAGCACAACTATGAGGTCATAGAACCAGAAAGACAGAAAGACAAACATATAATATTTACTTGGAATATATAGACACTGTAACAAATACCACAATAATGCATTGTGTTATAATATTAAATTCACAAATAATACATGTATTTTTAAGACGGTTAATAAAGAAAATACATTGCTATTGTACATATGAAAAAAGGAGAGAAAAAAAGGCATGACACCATTGCACATTCATTGTATATTTAGTAGTCCATATTTGTAACAATGAATTATATAGGCTTAGGTTCATTGTAGGGATGTTCTTACAAATGACCTATTTGGGAATTCATTTTTCACTCTTAAGTCCTGGAACATTCGCGATTGTGTTCGTTTGTATTCACATACAAATCAGATAGGATTAATTTGATCTATGAATAAATCCTAGGATCTTTCTCCTGGAAATAGTAACATTTTACCAATATGCAAAAGTTTGACAGGTATACGTATGCCAGGACTAGTAGCATGGTTTTATTTTAATAAATAAATATGAACAAATCTACTCATATTCATTTGATTTTGGTTTCAATATTGTCGATTGTCTTTGCTAAGTAATAAATACGATATTTTTCATTTTTGCCAAATAATTTTCTTGAAATTACAATGCAAAGCATCTTCATCGTTTTCGATGCATACCATCTCTGTCTCTGATGTGCAGGTCATCGTTTGGACCGCATGTTCGTTAATTCACGAACGACTTTGTTATCATAAGCGAACAACGTGGGACTTTTAAACATTGACAATCAGAATCCTAGCTTACTTACTAGTTAAAAAAACAGAAGTTTATACACTTACAAAGACATGCAAACTGTGTTCGTATTATTACTTGCATTGATGTTTGTGGTAACACATTTACTTGAAATCCTCGTTAAAACGTTGTTAAGTGTCAAATACTGAAAAGGGAACATGGATTGCCCTTCGGTTAAATACATTAACACAAATGCATATATTTAAACGTAATAATTAAAATTCTGAATATATAAAATGCGCACTGTTTTTTAACAAGATCGCAATATGGGTTGCCGTTTTTCTCTGGATTTGAACGACATCCTGTAAATAAAAAATCCTCAGGTGCTGACACTTCTTATTTCAATTATTATACGAAGACATGCAATTTATCTTAGAATGGTTAAAATTACCATCACATAACGTTAATTATTAATATATACGCTACCAGTATGGTTTGCACTCGACGCATACGAAGAATAAAGTAGTATTAAGAGATATTTTTGTAAATTAACAACTAGCTTTAACAATAAATACATTTAGGATTAAGCACTCATGGCATGCCATTCGTTTAGCTAAGAAATTAATACTAAAGGCAGCTGCGATATACTTATTAAAGTGTGTATATGTGTGCTTATTTTACACACATGCGTAGTGCAAACTCAATAGAATTTTATTTAGTACGAATTTAGTGTGAAATCAGTTTTAACACAAAGACACGATAAATCCACGTGACCACATTAAATGTTCAGGTTATGTATCTAATAATTCAATAATATTAAATCTATTTTTTTAACTACGTCTATGTGTATAGCTGAACGCAATGGAACAAACAATAAAAAAGAAAACGCCATAATGTTCATATAGAGTCATGACTTTTTTTAAACTATACACAAAGGCATTCATTACATTCGTTCTCAGTGGTTCCGTTTAATTATTTATACTCATGAATGCAATAACATTGATAAATGACTTTATTGCATCACATAAATTATTCTGCTACATACAACATACGTTACATTTCTATTGGAGTTAAATATCACACAATTGCTTTGATAAATCAACACTATAGAGAAAGGTAAGCTTTGAACAGCAATGCATGTAACAATTAGGTATATTAAACATTTTCATTTTAATGCGGCTTTGCTTTAATTGATTCCAGCTGACTGATTTCACAAATCGTTTTTATGCGTATTTTTAATTAAGACATGATTATTAAATATTGAATACAAACAGCATATATTATATTGTCCTTTGTTGAAATCTGGTACACATGTGATATATCATTATTTGTGCAATAAAATGAAACCTAGGTTTTGACATTAGACTTTTTTGTTTGTTTTATAAGCCTACTTTACTAATATGACTATTCCAAACAGCCGTGTGGGAATGTCTGTATAACATCACGATGTTCGTTTTATTGCAATACTATCGTTAACATATGACAAATAAACAACGCATAATAACCGGAAAACGATCGACGATGGGTATCATTGAAATTGAAAAAAACACACACACAACCATTGCATTTCTTGAATAATTAATACGCATCTCTTTATACACAAACAACCACAACAAATAACAAAGCTATGTTAACACTTACGTGTTCCTGAAATATTTCTTCATTCAAGGAAAATGATGTATGCTTGGCTAAAACCACAAACTTCAATTACAATCTCAAATCTTCTGTTTTTTCTGTTCACGTATATTAATGAAAATAATTCGTTGGGATTTTATCGTACATCAATGTCAAAAGGCAGTCGATAATACAGAAGAAGTATTTGTAGTTTTGACCACCAAAAGCTTTTCTCAAATCATAATTTTGAATACACATTAGGCCATCCTTAAAAAATTGTTTGTTTGGCATAACCCGACCCAGGTATATTTGGGTGGTTAGGTAGGTAGGGATATTTTTTTGTATTTTTTTTCTAAAATTGATCTCCGACATATACCAAACTAAAAGGTAATTATCAAATAAAGCTCCAAGTCTTCTGCCTCGTGAAAGGAAATTGTTAAATATTTTTCTGCACCGTCCGTATCACCGCACGTGTATTCGTAAGTCTTTTTTTTGTATAAAGAAAATCGAAAATTTAATATAATCGACAAAAAATACTTTATCCGAAAACGAGAGTCCGAAAAATTGTACGCATTTTGCACATGAAAATGTGCATATCGTTAGGCTACAGACAATGAAACAAGTAACCTAGCAAATACGTAATTAATATACTATTTGGTTGACATATTACTTTACAATAGCATAGTTTGTGAGTAAAAACAACAAAGTAATTATAACATTTTAATTTCAATCAAGAACAGAAAGCTGTAACATCTTCGAAATGTAACTAATTATTTAATTATCATCCTTTAATTCAGATCGATAGCCGGTAGAAAATTGTAAGTGATCAGCTTAAAAATAATTTATTGAGTGTAACGCTTATTTTCATTTGCTTTTTTTTATACTTCTTTGCCATCGGCCATTATTTTGCAGGCAGACGACAATTTTAACTGTGTATTCCATTATCTGCGCATGAATTACACAATATTACCCCAAAGCGAACTCAATGTTGATTGGCCAGCTACCATATGCGCTTCAAAACGTTCATGGAAACAAAGAGAAAAAAATAGTTAAAAAAAACAATCCGGATTAAAATGGCGGATGTTTTCAATGAAATTTAACGAGATTTTAGCATATTCGCAAATTAAATTTTTCTTGCGCCAAATTCGCTACATTTTCGCAAATGGCGAACGACAGCGCGAGCCCTGTAAAAGTGAGCATTTATTCCAATAATAACACGTTCGCAATGCTCGTGCTGTCGTTCGCCATTTGAGCCATATGCGCCATTTGCAAAACTATTGAGAATTTGGCTCAAGAAAAAATTGCGAAAATTCGAAAATCTAGTAAAATTTCGTTGAAAACATCCGCCATTTTAATCCGGACTGGTTATCTATTTTTGTCTCTTTGTTTCAATGAAAGTGTTCGCAATTCGAACAATTAACAAATCCCGGTCTGTACCCGATAAGACATCCCTTGACCTGACCTTATTTTTATTGAAGTGCACATGGTAGCTGGCCAATCAACATTGAACTCGCTTTCACATGACATGACGTTGTCGAATGAAACGTGAGAAAGGGTGGAGCAATCGGATAATATTGGGTCATTTATGCGCAGATGTTGTAGAATTTGAATACACATTTAATATCGCAGTCTGCCTTCAAAATAGCGGGCCGGTCTCTAGAGATAAACAATGAACAAAAACGTGACAATAACCCGTCAATAAATATTTCTAAGCTGAAACCACTTGTCATCTTTCTTCCGAATATTACCGATCTTGAATTAAAGAGTATAATTAAATAATTAGTTACATGGCGATAATATTACACATCTCTGCCGATAGCCGAATTAAATTGAAAGTGATAATTAATCAATTTGTTTTTAACTCCTGAACTATCCTGAACGACAGCAGCGTATTTTAATTAAAAGGAATACGAGAAAAACAGGAGCGGTTTAATTGTATTTAAAGTCTAATAAATCGCATATTCTTATGTCAAATAAATAGGCGACTCAAATAAATACCGGTACGCGTTTTGTTCATTGCTATTCTAGATATCCTTGAAAGAGAATTCAATTAAATGATGCAATAACCGGAAAAGGATAAAAAGCGGAAAGGCAAAATGTAGCGGAAAGAATTTTCGGCGAGCAAAAAAAATTTTTTTTTTGGAAAGTGACAAAAAAATAATTCAGTCGGGCAGATTTTAGTGGGTCGGTCGGGTTATGCCAACAAAAGAATTTTAAGGATGGCCCTATTTGTGCTTTAACCAAGATTCATCAAACACTGAACAGCAAAATTTATGGATAAAGACAAACTATACTTAAGGAAATGTCTATTTGAAATCACTCGCGATTAAATTTAGATTTAATGAACATTGAAAGTTTTAAGTGAATCTAAATATTTCCTTTTCTCTACGCTACATAAATAATAACACCCACGCATCTCATGCTGTACCGCGACATTTTTCCTCGGGATATAATTTTTCAGAGTGCTTTTTTTTTAGTCTACTGATGCTGACAGTTGAGTCTACTGACCTGGTTGAGTCAGAGGCAGGTTATCCTAAGGGAACCCGAGGCTCAGAGTCCTGATTTACACAGTGATACTCTCAAACACTGCTTCAGTTAAAAGATTGTTTAATAAACTTATTTTTAGTGTTAATAAAAACAGGATTTTCTGGAAATCACTCACCACTATGATTTTAATATGGAAACTTTTTGTGCATGTTTTATAGTTTTCAGCATAATTAATAATTTCTCAATTTGGATGAAAACACCGCTAATTTCCCCCAATTTTACCGGTACTGGTACCATTCCCAAAGTGGTGAGGAAAAAACGCTGCTAAGTCAAGTTAATCTAAATCATATTTTGTTGGCAGCTTTGCCTCCAATATGACCTTGACATGGTGTTGTTTTTTTTCAGATCAAAATGCACAAACAATTCAGCAAAAATATACAACTCTATTCAAAAGTCCTCAGTCAACTCACAAAATCAACAACAAAACAAGGGACAAAATTGTCACAAACCAGGTTTTCAAAAAAATATATTTATAACTAGAGAGCTTTGTCACAGACGTGATGTATACCCCCACATGCTGCATTGACACAGTTTTGCATGCTGTCTTCACAAAACAAGAAAAGCTAATTTATGGCGATTTTTAAGAATTATTATTCCATTATCATTTATGGCCATTTTGACCTTTGAACTCTTGAATTCTTTTGCATGACACACCGTCCAATTACTGTGAACAAAATTAATGTACAGAGTCATTTTAAAATCTCACAATAAATGACATGGACAAGCTCATTTATGACCATTTTTGACTTTTGAACTTCAAGTGTGACCTTGACCTAGGAGATATCGTCGTAATTCTTTTGCATGTCACACCGTCCAATGATGGTGAACAAATGTGCTAAATGATTTTAAAATCACACAATGAACAACATAGTTATGGCCTGGACAAGCTCATTTATGGCTCTTTTTTAGCTTTGAACTTAAAATGTGACCTTGACCTTGGAGATATCGACATAATTCTTTCGCATGACACACACCGTCCAATGATGGTGAACAAATGTGCCAAATGATTTTAAAATCTCACAATGAACGACATAGTTATTGCCCGGACAAGCTTGTTCCGCCCACCTGCCGACATTCGCCAATCTAATAGCCAGTTTTTTTCTTTTTAAAGCTCCACCAATAATAATGATTTTACAGTAACTAAGGAATTCAGAGCTGATTGGCTGAACACTTGACATTGCTGCCTCAAACTCTAGTGGGTTTTTCACTTTTTTTATGCGGCTTTGAGCTTTTTTGATTGGGTAAAATAAAATTTCATTTTCAACAAAAAATAGGAAATTGGTGGTGTATTATTGTTGGTATTTTTGGTAAAAGATATTTCAATATTGAGGAGAATTATAGTGTTTTAAATATTATATATACCCAAGTTCAGCTTCTGGTGCTGAATTGTTGCATTCACATTTAAAATAATAATGTTTTTTTTGTGTGTTTTTGAAAACCTTCAGTTGAGAATTGTAGGCAGTCATTTCAGACAAATATACACTATTGAGATTGAGAATAGAGGCACATTTTTACCAAAATTTGACCCTTAATCCTTTCCCACAGCAAAGAAAAAATGGCTTTTGCAACCAGCATAAAACCAGAACAGCCTGCGAGTTCAGGTTTTATTCTGTTTGCTGCTCATCAATAACTAAGGGTTGGAAATGAAGCATTTAAAACTTGAATTGAAGCCTTTAAAACTTGAATTTAGTAAAAATAGGTATTTAATTAAATTTAACTTTCTAAGGGACTACACACGCGTAAAAACATGTATCTAATTGGTAAAGGTTTAAAATCCATTAACTCACTTTTGCATCTCCTCCAACTCCTGCTGTTCAATCTCCTCTCTGCTGGGCGCGGTCACAGGGCGGGACCTGGAGCGGGTCTCAAACTGGGGTGTGTGGGGCACTGTGGGCCCATGAGGGGGTGACCTTGAACGACCTCGCTTCTCATCAGAGGCGCCACCTGCAGGTCAGATATTATTAGCATCTTACATGAACATGCATAGTGCCAACACTGGACAGCCATAAACATGGGAAATTTGATAGAAATTAAATATCAGTTTTTATATAAACAAGAAAACAATTGAGTTGTAGGCAATCACCTGTGAGTGAAAGGAACTAATTTATTTTTAGATTGTGAACTTTAGAATAATAGCTTATGTTAATTTTTCTGCTAATGAAATATCAATATTAACATAAAAAACTTAAAATTAAAACAGAAATTTTAAGACCTGTAATACAATGAATTAAATAAAACAAGATTAATTTCAACCATTTTTCATTTGGGAAACATGGTTTACTAGACAATGGATTTTAAATGAGAATATCAAAATTATATTAAATAATACTTGCAAACAGTTTTCTTAAATTTAAGCTATAAAACTTTTCACATGAGATTATTTCACTCCACAGTAAACAGAACATCTATGGCAGCGTTTCCGCTTTTAAAAGTTGGAAGTCCTGACTTCCAAGCCTAAAATTGTGGACGTCCCAGACATAAATATTGAAGTCCTACTTTTATTTAAGAATTTTAATAAACGTACATGTTCCTACTCTATCCATTACCCGATAATCCAGTATTATTACGATTTCTATTTTCAAAACCAAACAAGAGTGCCAAACTGTCACAAGATACGCCCGTTCGGAGGTTTTGGACACCATGCTTAATGCTTGAAATGCACTAAGTGACCTCGAGACCTAGTTATTGACCCGGCATGACCCATATTTGAACTTGACCTAGATATCATTTAGATGTAACATCTGACTAAATTTGGTGAAGATCAAATGAAAACTACTTCAATTAGAGAGCGGGCACCATGCTAAATGCTTGAAATTCATTATGTGTCCGATCGTGACCTCGTTTTTGACCCGGCATGACCCATATTCGAATTTGATCTACATATCATCTAGACTCAACTTCTGACCAAATTAGGTGATGATCAGATGCAAACTACTTCAATTAGAGAGCGGACACCATGCTAAATGCTTGAAATGCACTAAGTAACCTTGTGACCTAGTTTTTGACCCGGCATGACCCATATTCGAACTTGACCTAGATATCAACTAGATGCAACTACTGACCAAGTTTGGTGAAGATCGGATGAATACAATTTGAATTAGAGTCCGGACAAAGTGGCGCCGTTGAAAATGCACTAATTGACCCTATGACCTAGTTTTTGACCCGGCATGACCCATATTCGAACTTGGCCTATATATCAACTAGATGCAACTGCTGACCAAGTTTGGTGAAGATCGGATGAATACAATTTGAAATAGAGTCCGGACAAAGTGGCCCCTTTGAAAATGCACTTATTGACCCTATGACCTAGTTTTTGACCCGGCATGACCCATATTCGAACTTGGCCTAGATATCAACTAGATGCAACTGCTGACCAAGTTTGGTGAAGATCGGATGAATACAATTTGAATTAGAGTCCGGACAAAGTGATGCCTTCCGCCCGCCGCCCGCCGCCAAGGGGTTTCACATAATACGTCCCGTATTTTATACGGGCGTATAAAAACTGACAATATTGAAGTCCGCTATTTTACGCAAGTTGATTTGAGGGATGGTGGAATTCCCATTGAACATACGTTAATCACGTGACGGGATTTGAGAGCATAGAGCACTGTTCATATTTAGTAATTATGACAAATCAACGACTGAATTTAAAATGTAACAATTACATGTAAATAATGATCGACGACAAATACTTTATCCGTAAACGACTGGGATGGGGGAATTCCCATTGAACATGCGTTATTCATGTGGCGCGATTTGAGAGCATAGAGCACTCATATTTAATAGTTATGAAAAATCAACGACTGAATTTAAAATGTAACAGAAACATGTAAATTATGATGGACGACAAATACTTTATCCGAAAACAAATTTTTTAAATAAAATTCATTTTAATTATTAAATACTTACCTGTTATCGTATGCTTATACTTTCCAAGGGGAAATAACTCATCCGGAATTTTAACTGGGAATCCGCCACCTCAATACCGTAATACAGGCCAGGTTAAACATAGTGCAATGCAACCTAGCCAAAAATCGGTAACCAACCCTCAATATTCTTTCAATATATATACAAAAATATTAATCGAATAGCCGGGTGGGAGGTGGGACTTACCGATAACAGGTAAGTATTTAATTATTAAAATGAATTTTATTTAAAAAATTTGTTTTAATGTCATAAATACTGACCTGTTATCGTATGCTGATTTTGCAGCTGCGGTGGGAAGGTTCGTATATATTTTCCCAACACAGTAGAACCCATAAACAGGGTTATCAGCTAATGATATCAAGTAATCTTCGTTTAAACGGTATTAATTATAACTTCTCGGACAGAGTAATATGTCTATGTCGTAAAGAAGACGCTACCGTTAGTGAAACCACAACAAGCCCAAACGTATACAAATTGTATTGTTGGCACTTCAGAAAACGAAGATAAAAAGATGACAAGGTGGTCGGATTCCTCCAGTAAACAGCTTAGAGCACGTCAAAAAGTGGGGTGTGATTAATATATGCCCACAAAACAGACAGAGCTCTTAATTCATGCGGTCAGATCCTAAAAAGGAATGAATCCTTAGATAGGATAAGATTAACTTTCCTTAGTCGAGGTCTAACCCCGAGAAATAGAAGCCGCAGACACATCTCCCCCCCCTTTTTTGGGGAAATGAAGAGTGTCTTTGAGAAACTCGAATGGACTTCTGACTAACACTGCTGAGATAGAACTTCAAAGCCCTGATTGCCCAAAGAAGTTTATCCTCATCTTCATGACTACCAGTTTAAGAAAACTTGGAAACTTGAAGGTAGAAGCCATATAGAGGACTTGATATTAAGCAAGGAATCCTGGCTGACACAACAAAGTGAAAACGACAACAGATCCAACTGGAATTGGTCGTATTCAACAGAAAAAGCATGAATTTCACTTCTCCGTATGGTAAAAGCCATAATAAGAAGGAAAACCGTCTTAAAATTATATTGGAACTGTTAATAAGCCTGATGAAAAAGGTTCATAGGGAGCTCATTAAGCATCCCAACATGTAACACAAGTCAAAACCGCTTAAGAAGGTAAAGGAACGAAAAACATAGTGTTGACGTTCCATAGTTTGGATCAGTTCCAAAATAGGTAAGACAGCACAGAGTTGCGATGACTTACACAAAACAAGGTATACGAAAGCATAATCTCTATCCTTTGATGAAGATAAGAACAAATTTCTTATCATCAAGAAAAAGATGAGAAAAACCTCTATGTATCTAGCAGAGTGATTAAGGTACAGTTCGTTGCCCTGTTCCGACAGGATTTTGACATCGACAGGTCAAATTGTATCAAAACATTCAATGATAAAGAATGTTTATGCTGGGATATGTCGACCAATTACTTGCCTAAATTATCACAAAAGATTTACATGAAGTTCAAAGTATTTTTTCTCAGATTTATTGATGTTTACATCGCACTATATTGCCCTGTTCCGGTGCCTCTTTTCAGTTCCGACGGCTCACCGTTATTTTTACTAACCCGTAAAAATCACTAAAAGAGGTACATTAGGGGAATGCAAAACGTCTTAATATACTGCAGAAATAATATTTGCACAACTATTGGGGAACTGGCACCATGTTTAGTTACAAAATTGAAGACAGCGTTATAAAAGGCTATCACCAATTTAAAATAAGGCCTCAAATGCATACCGAGTTAAATATGGACTTAGAATATACAAATCTGCCTGATGAAAACGCAGCATTAGTGTGGATTCCACCTATTGAGGACTTTCCTCCAGAAATGAGACATAATGTAACAGACCAAAGTCGTTTCTTAAGATTGTGTGACATTGCAGGATTGCCCATAGGCCATGTGCCAACAGGACTAGCTGGTGCATTCAGAAAAATCATGGAATTGGAGGGTAAAATCACTGCTTTAGCCACTGGAGAGCCCTGCCCTAGCTTTGCACCCTGGCCAGCCCCAGAAGCAACAGGTGGGGGTGTGGTCATTCCATGTGACTACATCATCACCTGTGCAGAGAATGACTTTAATATAATCTCTGATGCCATAGATAGTATGCCCGAGAAGGAGGCAATGAAGATACAAAAGATGTAAAATAAAATGACGCAAAACAAAAAGTACATTTTTACATATAATTATGTGCATTGTCTTTTAATAATACAACATATGAACCATTACTATGACTTTGTGTTTGTTTTTTTTATCGTTATTACAATTATTACATGTAGCTACATAATACAAAGTAGGCCCATTTATGATACAAGCATTCCAGCTGAAAATTTAACACAACTATGGATACACATTTACAATATCTTAAGCATACAAGAGTTAGTGTATACTGTACAATGTCGCAGTAAACTATTCCAGCAAAGTTACAACAGTGCATATTTTATTTAATAGACACACAAACGGCAAAAGAATTCTACCCCTTCAGAGGTTAAAGCAGCCTTATCATAGTCATGGTCTTCGGGAATACACGAAACATGGATACAACTGTCGCATATATCACATTGAACCCAACCATCTGGATCCTCTGAAATTTTCTTACAAACAGCGCAATGATCTGATTTTGTGTTACATGAAGCATCAAATATTAATACTTTTTTAGCTTTACCCCTACATGACACAGGCGCTTTACCTTTAGAACTAGCAGTATGCGGTTTCCCTTTAGGTGGCAAAGGCTTAACTTCAAGACTTTTGTTAGATATATACTTTTTTCTTTGTTCTGAGCCTTTACTTTTTCTTGAAGAAACTTTTTCTTAGCTGCCTGCTCTTTTCTTGCAAATAGTCTTACGGACTCTCAAAGCTTACGTTCTAATGCTTTCTAATGAAGTTAAGCAGTCTGGCAAAGTATCAGAACTTGTTTTCCTTTTCTTACTATAACTACAAGAAGGGAACACAAGGGCCTCCCTAACAGATGGTGACACAATGTCATCAACACCTGAACTACTGGTGCAATCAGTATTAACATCACAAACAAAAGATTAAGTTCTGAAACAAACTTGTAATAATTGGCAAACCATCTATCAAAATTCTTCACTGGTTACCTTAGCACGTGAATTCTCTAAACATGACTCTTACCGTATCTCAACTACATGAGAATTTCTGGCCATAAAGTTGTAGTGCCATGTGTAACTAGGCCTATCCTTTTTGAACTTGTTTTAACGCTTGTCTTTTTTTAAGATACCTTGGACAAAGTCCAAAAATTTACCAACACCAAGGCCCATTCCTCTTTTGGACTACTCCGATAACCACATTGCCAGCTCTTCTTCCTCTTTTTTACTGAATATTGGCTGAGGCCCATTCCTACTGTCTAAAGATACTTCACCACTCAGTCTACGCCTCAAGAAACTTTCTGACAAATCATGGTTCCTAGCAGCTCTTGTAATAGGAATACCTCTTCCTACATCTGCTAAGGCCTCTTTCACTCGAATCAATTTACCAGGTGATTTTCTGTATCCCCTCTTATATTTCAAAGATATTTTTGTAGCATTTTTCTGTGCTGGGCTCAAATGTTGAGCTTGCTTCCGGGAACTGCATTTACATTTACATGGAGTACTTCAGTCTGACCCACTGCTAGAAAGCCTAAATTTTCCCATGTTCCTGTTGAAAAAAAAAGAATAAATTTAATAAAAGAGAAACAGAAAATGATTAAAAAAGCATGGTGATATCGGATGCTAATGCCTGCTTACAGTCAATATTTATTGTTTGGGCCATACTAGGAGTCTATATCAACATATATACCGCCATGTGTTGGAAATATTTCAATGATCTCTTTCATATCAAAATATGGACAGACAGACAGACGAACATAGATAGGTTACTGAAATATTACTGGAGTCTGAGCAACTGACAATACAACAAAACAAGAGTTGTAAATTGATCATAAATTGTAAAATTGCAGGAATTTGCTAATTGCCCCTAAGGACACCCATCACTCAATTAAACTTCAAATCCATCAGAACTGGTCAAAAGTTATCCATTTAATTTTGTTATAATTTCATTCAGAAAACATATATTGATTTACATCATATTTTTAACATATGTTGTCTGTACCTGTGCAATAACTTCTGCACTATAAAATTTTACCTGCCATGCCTAAGAAAAATTTGACATGAAACTCATTCAAAACGCCATTTTCCCGATTCTCCACTAAGCAAAAACAAGTAAACCTGCCATAAAGTATGTTGGGATTTTGTTACCTAGGATAAAGATTTCATCGATCATGTACTGCTTGTTCAACAATGGCACGTGTGCGAATAAAACTAAACCACTTTCGATTTGTGGCCGCCGCTATTTACCGGAAAAACATTTGGACTCCATCGGAACCGGTGAAACGTCGGAACAGGGCAACGGACTGTAATAACTATGCTCTCAAATACCCAGTAAAAAAATGAATTTCCATAGAACCTTTATACAGTTTTGATGGAATTATCCTTGCACAAGTAACAAGGATTGAAACTCTAACAGAAAAACGTTCTTCTGTAGAGATAACTAAAAGTTATTAATGGCCAGACATGTAGTGGCACATGTTTGGATCAGTAAAAATATGTCTCTCTGAGATATGATATTTGACCTGTGAAGAAGTTTCCTGAAAATAATTGTACAGGAGACTTAAAAAGTCGTAGAACCATAATCCCATGGTTCATTAAGTATATTTCATGAAATTATGGCAAAAACTCAGTTATTGCAAAAGCTCACCATGAAGGCAAGATATTCCAGTTTATGTCAATGGACGAATGTATAACAATCGCACACCCTGCTGGATCGATTTCTGTGAACTGCATTATTGACGTTGTTCAGCATACCGGTATACACTGCGATATACGATCGCATAACGCTAATAACTAGCGTTTGATGATAAACAACATTCTTTGATATACTATGTACACCATGCAACTCGTCTGCAACTTCACTGCCGCGCATGCGCAATTACATTATTGAACCCAACGGAAAAATAATTCGAAAGAAAGAACTGCACGACAAAACGTCCAACAGGGCGTTGAGACGAACTGGTATGAGAAAGACGATAGAGAAAATTTGTTGTCCTTGCAAAGAACGAATAAGTTTCTGATTTCCAGTTACAAGGAGTGATAATATGATCACCTCCGTGTCTGTAAGTAAACCACGACCGATGTGTGATAGTTGAAACCATCACAAAGGAATCGTGAAAATGTGTTGTAAATGAAAAACAGCTAAAAAGAATTTTCGCTTTTCAAGATGTAGATGTGCAGGTGATATTTGTTAGGATACCACATAATTGAGAAAATCAAGATACGTTGTTCTATGTGATCGTCCATAACCTTCTCTGCTCACATCTGTATAAGATGTAAGGAAGGTTGTGGTAGAATAAACTATATTCTTGCCAAGATAATCTTCTAGTCTAGACACCACTGAATAGTGGTAAATAATGACAAAAAGATGGAAATCTGTGTCATTAAATAATCCCGAGATTAATACAATTATCTTATAAATAAAGCTGAAACGGACGTAAGAAAAGACGTCTCAGCAGAAGGACCGGTGACCGGACCAGTTAATACCGACCGGTGACCGGAACCATTTGTCAAGGATGGGTGGGCAAAGAAACCACGGCAAGCCGAACTTTCCCACTCCAAACACACTTGAAAATTGGTAGAATAGGACAGTGTTTAACACTTATAAGTTTATGACCTATCTACAGAATATAGCCTCTTCTTGAACCAATAACAGGCGCCTTTAAAATCCTGGATAATACAGGTCGCGAAGTCATCGATTTGCGAAGTACGGAAATATGATTGATAGTGGTACCTCCGGAATCGGAGGTGTGATGGCAGAAAAAGGTGAAAACCCTAGGGGTAACCTTAAGCGGGTCCACGCTTGCCGGTAGAATGCATGGAAGTCTTAAATTCTGACTTGATTAATCCATTTACTTCAAGACTTCTTACCGGGACGAATTCCGAAAGGAATACGACCAGTTATAGGAAGACGGCCTGTTATGGCCAGAAGTGTAATAGAAGAATAACTTTAAGATGAGGTCCCTCCAGATCCTAGGATCTAAGATCTGAGTTCAATAGGTCCTAAGCCATCTACAAGACTGTAGCCGCTATGCGGTCAATCTGATAGGCAATCCTATGTATCAGAACTCTTGTTGATTCCAGTAGCTTGAAAATATGCACTGCCGTAGGAGCAATAGAAAAGCAGAAGTCGATACAAATGTCGTCTTGCTAATCCTGCTAGCGTCATTAATGTGTCCCAACTGTTCCGTGACACTGACTGCAAAGTCTGTAGCCGACAGGTAAAGGCCGTTAAAACAATTCATCCTTCGGGTCTCGAACATAAATTAATAGAGGTCAAATAGTAATGTTCGACCTAAATGCTAGTCTCCGAGTTCACTTCAGCCGATCTATCTGCAAGACCAGTAGTCTGCATGTAGCCGGTTGAGATAGAAGTACAAATAACAGATATAGCATGATTTGGTAACCGTCGCCAGTAGAACATCAGTATTGAAAAACACAAAAAGTCATGTAGATTGTTGAATCCATAAAATATAGTATTCAATACAATCATAGCCAGGGGTATACAACTATGTAATGTAGACAATACCCGTGATACTAAAAATTGACCGATGAAAACACAGTGGAATACCGGTAATTGGTAAGTGGTGACCGAACCGGACCGGTCAATGACCGGTAACTGTAGCCCGGTGAACGGACCAGTCATAATATGACCGGTGACGTTACCAGTTAAAGACCGAAAAATGGTGGAATCCATATGGTCTGTTATCAATGTCAAGCACTGCTCGGAAAAGAAGATCATGCCAAAAAATCCAATCCGATGGCGATGAGACATCACTTATTCTGACCGGTGATCAGTGATCGGTGATATGACCGATGAATGGTGACCGATGTCCGGTGATCGGGACCGGTATAATATAACTGCGTCAGAATGGAAATATCTGGTGCAGAAGAATGACCATCCACGAAGTCATCTGATAATGTTAACCGGAAAACAACGGTAGATTATCAGTATTAATAGGCATAGGTGTCCTTGTAGTCGTAGTGGAGAAAAGAACAGCTTATCCCGAAGCCTGAATGTTAAACGAACAAGTGTTCGTATACAAATACGGCTCGGTGACTGCAACATGTGTGGATGCCATAAGAAGAACCATCACACGTGGAATGGAGACATGATATTCCTAAAGGAATAAAATGGAGAACGTCGATATGACCAGTAGGTTCATTAACGCCTACGTGAGAAGTGGCGACATCCATATAACTTCGATGCCGAAATATTGTTCGGCTACGCTGGAAATATTGTCTTCTACAATATTGTCTCCGTGAGCATTGACATGATCGCTTACGAGCGTATCAACGCCGAGAACTGCTCAATGAAGGAGAGGTATGTTCGATAACTATCCAGTGGTGCTCAATGCAGTCCGCTGATGTCTACGTGAAGGTTGACGATGTACTCGTTTCCTGCGATGTCGAGATCTGGATCGGCCGAGATGTGGATCGGCTGCGATGAGACCGAGATCTTCTAGAATAACGTCTCCGTGAGTGACGACGTGATCGCTTACGAGAGCCGCGACGATGAGAACTGCTTGACGAAGAAGAGCGTGTCCGATGTCTAATCCTTGATGAAGATGATGTATTCAACGATGAATAGGAGAATAATTCAATGAAGAAGACCGAGTTCTTCTTCTTGACCGGTGACTGGTGTTATCGGTGGCAGGCCTAACTGATGACTGTTGACCGGAGCGGTGATCAATGACCGGACCGGTGACATGACTGGTGACCGGACCGGTGACATGACCGGACCGGTGATCAATGACCGGACCGGTGACATGACCGGCCGGTCAGACGTCGATCAATGGTCCGTGATCAACGTCCCCGGTGACGTACCGGTCATATCATGACCAGTGTTGTCACCGGATAATGACCGTATGGCGGATGCCAAATGGTCCGGCATTGGTCGATGTCCTTAACCAATGCCATTGGGCAAAGACCGGCTGACGGGTGTCGCCATATGGTCTGATGTTGACCGACTGTCTAAGAGACTTAGCATAGTACGGTCGCGATCGTGCCCGATACACGGTGACTGATACTGCAATTATCATCCATGATCTGCGAAGTCACCGGGTATTTATCCACTCTTGTTTCTGCGACCATCATGTAGTCGAATATATGAAAAACAAGGGCAAAGCATATTCAACCATAAACTGGTCACAGACCAGATTATCATACGGCACATAAAATCATTATTTGACCATAATGAAAATTATAATAATACTGCCGTAGATCATAAATTAAACAAAAGTTTAATTCAAAACAGATGAAAAATAAAATGACGATCAATTAGATTGTCATACGGAACGTTAACATCATTATTGCACACAATGGCAAATGATAAACAATCTGTCAATAGAAGAACACGCTTTGCACGATCTCGTAACACATTAGAAGAACATGCTTTGCACGTTCTAGCAATGTATTAGAAGAGCACGTTTTGCACGTGGTCGTTCGCGCCTAAAAAACACCCAGCATGGTAGAAATAAACCATTGTTCGATAAAAACAAGCATGGCTTACCTTTTACAAATGAAACAAAATCCATTAAATCCACACAAATTAATCCGAATGAGACATAAAAAGATAAATAACACAATTTATCTATTCAAAACCCCAATCAACCAAGTGAAAAACAATATTTAAATTCAGAGCCGTAAAAGACACGTATACACCTGGTTGATCCGGAAAGAATATTGAGGGTTGGTTACCGATTTTTGGCTAGGTTGCATTGCACTATGTTTAACCTGGCCTGTATTACGGTATTGAGGTGGCGGATTCCCAGTTAAAATTCCGGATGAGTTATTTTCCCTTGGAAAGTATAAGCATACGATAACAGGTCAGTATTTATGACATTAAAACGACTGTCCGAAAAAAAAAATGTACGTGTTTTGCACATGTGCATATCGTTTGACTGCAGAAAATGAAAACCAATTACTCATTAAATACGTAATCAATATATAATTTGGTTAACATATTGCTTTACAATATGCTTTAGCACTACTTTATTTTGCTAATCGACACTTAAAATATTTCAAGATGGCGGACATTTGACTTAAGATTTTTGGAAACTAGCGAAGATCTTTCGTCAATTGCAGTTTATGCCCGTACCATCTGCTAACAAATTGGAAATAAATAAATAAAATACCGGGGAAAATCGGTACCGAACGAACATTTTCAAAATGCCAAATTCGTTCTCATATGATCGCGCATGCGAAAGAATTTTCGTGAATTGATTAATTGTAGGTATTTCCAAACTGTCTTTTCAGATTTTTGCTATCGCCAGAGCCGAGATTTAACCGCATTGGCGATCAGGCGATGGATTTATTTTGCAGACTGCTTATTTTCAAATGCGTATAATCAAACGTGTTATCCGAAAAATTCAGGATTTTATTATTCACGGAAAGTTACGAAAAATTCTAGCAACAAATAAATATTTCTCGTGTATTTCGTGTACAGATGAAAATCATGCTAAAATAAGACTTTATGTACAATGTCACGTAATTCTTCCTCAGGGAAAGCGTGGACTCAAATATTTGATTGCTGAATAAAAACTTCGTAACGCAGAGGTCGTATTGTATACAGCTTCATGTGGGGTCGGCGTGTATTCGGCTGCCTGAACGCTGATTGGCTGATGCGCTTACCAAGAAGACTTTGATTGACAGCTGGAAAAATCAATATTGGCCACTCGCTGAGAAATTCATTGAAAACAGTAGCTCTTGGGCGGAGTTAACGGTCTGAATAACCCGATTTACTGTTGACATTTGTACGTGTTGTGTATTAGAAAATAGCGTACATGCAGATTATTGGACGTCCAAGGGACTTCCACCATTTATATAATGGACGTACGACTGCTGTTTTCAGGCGTAATTTACGCCTGGACGTCCACTAACGGAAGGGCTGATCTATGGGACCATTTTTTAACAGTTACTTCAACTCTTTAGTGCAGAAAAACTTTAACACAAGTTAATCATAAACTCTGGGACACTTAAGTTTTTTTAAAGCTGAATCTTCTCTCTTAACCCTTTCCCACTCAGAAGCAAAGTTAAAATGTGGAAACAGCATAAAATCAGAACAGGCTGCGAGAAACTGGCTGTCTGTTCAGATTTTATGCGGTTTGCAGCCGTTTGCTGCTTATCAGTATCTAAGGGTTGGAAATGAAGCCTTTAAAACTTGAATTTAGTAAGTAAAGTCTGTAATTAATGCGTAAAAATACATATCTGAGTGGTAAAGGGTTAAAAGAGATATGGTCGCGTACCTTTGGGCCGTGACCTGAACCTATCCGGTGTTTTGGTGAAGGCGGCCAGTTTTTCAGCCATGGTCTCGTACTTCTCTGCCTGCTTCTCATCAAGGTCAGGCAGTTTACGTTTACGCTGCTGGCCAGACGAAAGCTTGAAGGGCTCGGGAATAGTGGGGCCTGCCTTCATAGGACCGGGGGCCTGGAAATGCATGCGTGGGTTTGAAAAAACAGCACTTTCCATCTACATTTACCATAAGCCTCTCAAATAAGCATTTTGATGCTTTTGTGGTCCATTAAACAATCAAACCATGCTTGTATCAGTTAACTTGTTGGTTGTTGTTTTTATTAATTCAATTTCATCAGTTAATAAAGTCTCCTGTCTCTTAGAATTCGTGCACAATTTGCAGTACATACTCCTGGATTAATCTTCGAAGGCCAGCCAGCTGAACAGTTTCTCCCACTATTAATTAACATGTGTATCTTTTTTGGACGAATTCGAAAAAACATTCCATGCCAACAATCCCACCTACCTGCTTGCCCGTATCAGATCGTAGACAGCTGGCAAAATCCTTCACTTCCTCCACAGTGGGTGGGGGGTGTGGTGCCTTGATTCTGGCGTCCGTCTCAAACTTGAACTCCTCTGGCTTTGTCATATGTTTAGGGGCCACTGGAGCCGTGGGTCCCTTCCCAGCCAGTGCAATCTTGCATGATTCCTCTGCAATTTTTCGTTTCCGCGCCAGCTCCTTGCGATAGAAGGCGACTTTTTCTAGTTCTCGCTCCTCAGCCGGCTTGATCTGTGATGCCGCAGCACTCTTCATGGGCTTTCTTCTGGAAGATCAGATCAGAAGAGGTTTATGTAACACTACATAAAATATCTTATTCTAGAGTGAAAAAGCAAGGTGCTGTACTTATTTTGTGTCCACCTTCTGTTCCTCTAGATTGGTCAAAAACCAAAATTATAAACATCTGTTTAATTTTTTTAACACATTCTAGCAAATATTCAATGGCAAATGTGTAAATTACATGTATATGCCATGTAACATTCATCACAAGTGTTTCACAAAGAAATTTAATCTATTTATTAAATCATTTATTTCACCATAATGGTTCAGCTGTCAACCCTTCCCTCTTGAGCAAAGTACAAAGCTTATGATACAATACCCATATGATCGTTATAAGCCCAATAACATGGGTCAATTTTGAATCAGGCCTGCTCAGTTGTTCTGTTTCATATAGGGCTGGGAATGTTACTTTTGCCTCAAGTAATATTGTAAGAATTCTTCCCAAAATTGCTTTTTATTCGAAGACTGATATATATAATATCTAGTAAAAATAATGTAACGTAATCAACCTATTACTTAATCTTTAAGAAACAGTTTTACACTTTAAAATAATAACAGTATTTGTTGACCAAAAATAAGAATGGTTTTACTGTTTCTTAACAACTCAACAAAATCTTTCCTATTTAATTATATTAAAGGCCTTTTTTCAGGATTAATTTAATTTAATAAAGATTTCCATTAGCTTATTTCAATTCAGTCATTGTCATCTGGATAAATACTTATTGTGATTTGGATTAATATATTTACTGAATTGACTAGATACCTGCCTTCAGAAGGTTAAAATGAAATGTAATTGTGTTGGTTTTTATAAACAAACATTTAGAATTAGGCAATCTTACACAGGCATATATCGCCCCATTGTTGCAAAAAATTACTGTTTGCCTTTTAATTTCAATTTCACATGGTACAATTATGCACCCAGGGGGTGTTATATAAACAAGAAATGTGTCTGTCAGAAACACTATGTCCCCTTCTGTGCCGCTTTGATTTTTTTTTGTTGTTGACCCTTGACCTTTCACCACTCAAAATGTGCAGGTCCATGAGATACACATGCAGGCCAAATATGAAGTTGCTATCTTCAATATTGCAAAAGTTATGGCAAAATGTTAAAGTTGGAGCAAACAAACCAACAGACTGGGCAAATACAATATGTCCCCCACTATAGTGACGGGGGACATAAAAAATACCCCCTCCAAAAATATAAGCATACCTCCCTCCCAGAAGCCCAGAGGTAGGCAATTGCAAGTAACAAGCAAGAGCACCTACTTCATGAAGGAAGGCGTGGATGGTATGGTCATGCCGCCCGCTTTGCCCTTCTCGCTGTCCGGTTTCTTGGCAGCACTGCCAGACCCCTCCCTCCTGTCCCCTGAGAGCCCACGGGTGTGCCTGATCTGTGGCCCGGAGCCAGAGTCTGTGGACTGGTTGTGACCGGACCGGTTGAAGGAGCTGCTTCGCTGTACCCCGCTTGACTTGACCCCTGTGACCCCTGACCTGCGTTGTTCCACCTCCGTCCTAGGCTTCTTTACTGATGCTGACCTGAAAAGAGATTGATAACAATTATTTCATAAATTATAATTTGTGGTTAACCCTTGCCCACTCGGCTACACATTTTGACCTGATTGTGGTCTATTAAAAAAAATAATCAATTAAAGGGACCTTTTCACAGATTTTGACATTATGAAATGTGTCATTGAAAGCTTTAAATTGATAAATGTGAACATTTGAACTAAAAAGCTTCAGTATTAAACAAGAATAAAATTAAAGAAAGAAAACAAGAGACGTGTTTGTCAGAAACACAATGCCCCCCTCTGCAAATGTTATGACCAATGTTTAAGTTTTCGGACGGACAGACAGTCTGACTGATGGACGGACAGACGGACAGTTCAAAAACTATATGCCACCTTTCGGGGACATAAAAAGTAATTCCCAACTAGACTTGAACCACTGATCCTTGGATTAAAGGTGCCTTTTCACAGATTTTGGCATTTTTTAACTTATTCATTAAATGCTTTATATCGATAAATGTAAACATTGGATCGTAAAAGCTCCAGTAAAAAATCAAGAATAAAATTTAAAAAAGAAAAAGAACATTGCCCGGACCAGGTTTCGAACCAGTGACCCCTGGAGTCCTGCCAGAGTCCTGAAGTAAAAACGCTTTAGCCTACTGAGCTATTCCGCCGAGTACACTTACTTGACGTATTTTATACGTTATATAAGCAATCTTCGTAGTTTCACAGAATTTAACGACAAAAACAGAACTCTCCAAATTATTCAATCGTTTCGCGTTGCAACGCTTTATAATTTTTAGGTACAAATATCATAACTAAAACGAAAATTTGCGAATCTGAAACAACTTTTTTCAATTTTGTCAATTTACCAAAGCGTGAAAAGATCCCTTTAAAAGTCTAGCACTAAGACTGCTCTGCCGTCTGCACTGATAGAAACCATAATCTATTTTATACTTCATATAAGCATTCCTCATAATGTAAAAATACATAATGATAACAACAGAACTCTCCAAATTTTTTATCATTTTGCGTTTGTTATGCTTTATAATTTTCAGGGTTTTTATTCTTCAAAGGATGCATATGATGGACATTTGACAGAATAGTATATGTTCAGTATTACTGTTCCCACGCAAATATCATAGCTACAACAAAATTTATAAAATCTGAAACTATTTTTTAAATTTCTTTAATGTACCAAAACATAAAAAGGTCCCTTTAAAAACCTTTATTGCTAGATTCAAGTCTTAAAGGCTTCATTTTCAACCTTGAGATAGTGATGCTCTGCAAACAGCATAAATTTTTATAAAACCTGAACAGGCTGCAAGTCACTTGCAAGTTGTTCTGGTTTAATGCTGTTAGCATAAAACTATTTTCACTTTACTTCTGAGTAAGAGGTTCAAAAGTGGAAACTCATTTGCAGGAGTTTTTATTAGGCTTGCGGAAGGGGATTCAGTTTTACTTACGGAAAAAATTAGCGTGTAAAATCTTAACTTGGGAAAGCTTTTAAATAATATAATTGAAGTTACCAAGGGTGATTTTTATATTGGGGGCAAAGGTCATTGATTGAAAACATAAGTTCCAGTTCCATAAATGACAAGTTAATTAACATGTTTATAACTAGAACACATGTATTCATAAACTCATTCATTGAGCAATTTTATTTCATAGTTTAAGAATACATACTAGTCAAAGATAATAGGACATTTGCCATTCAGTGTTTAGAAACAGTAACAACGGCAAACCTGTCCAGGGATCTGTGCTGGCGTTTCGAAGCAGGCTTGGGTTCATTCTCTGAAGGTTGTGAACTGAAATGTGACAGTAATCTGTATAAAGCAATGAGCCTAGCTATTGAAAAACTGCGCTTAATACATGTGCAAACAGTGTCATCCCATAAAAGCTTGTGAAGTCTGCACGGGCTTTGAAGCCATATATTTGACCTTTGACCTTGAAGGATGATCTTGACCTTGACCTTTCACCACTTAAAACGTGCAGCTCCATGAGATACACATGCATGCCAAATATCAAGTTGCTATCTTCAATATTGCAAAAGTTATTGCAAAACTTTAACCTTGACTTTAACCAAGGTTAAAGTTTTGGGACAGAATGACAGACAGACAGGCCAAAAACAATATACCCCCGATCATTTGATCCGGGGGCATAAAAAACTAGTGCACAGGCCAATATGGGGCAACACTACGCACATGCATTAAACCAGTGTTCGCAAAATCTTAAAAAATTTGACAGTCATTCGGATTGAGTGAAATATTTGTACGCCTGAATCAGTTTCTGTCAGTCCAACTAAACTATAACAGAAAAACAACAAAAGAGAGTAGCTTTAAGATGTTTTATTGTTATGTTTAAATATATCTTTATTTTGCCCTCTTATTATGTAACTAATATTATTATTACATAAAATAATTGTAACATCATCACATACACATTCAACAACTTAGGGAAAGATCTAGGATCCAAAAAGGTAAAGGTGAAGGATAAAAACAGGGTCCAAATTTGTACCAGACAATGACATTTTTTTCATAATTTGCTTTATCCAGACCAGGTTATCCATATTAAAGTCAAAGGAATGTTATTAAGGGTTTTTAGCACAGGAGTTTTAATTGTTATTAAACATTAGGAGAACAAGCAAATTCGTTGAATTGATATCCCCCGCAAATATGCTTCTGCACACAAAAGTTGTCTGAACGGATGGACAACGCCCTTTGACCTCAATGTGTGACCTTGACCTTAGCCCCTAGGATTATGGCAATTTTAGTTAAATTTAATAATTTGACCTTGAGAGTCAAGGTCATTCAAAGGTCAAGGTAAAATTCAACTTGCCAGGTACAGTACCCTCATGATAGCATGAAAGTATTTGAAGTTTGAAAGCAATAGCCTTGATACTTTAGAAGTAAAGTGGATCTAAACACAAAATTTAATCATATATTCAAAGTTACCAAGTCAAAAAAAGGGCCATTATTCTGTCAAAATGACAGCCAGAGTTATGCAACTTGTCCTGTTCAGTCCTCTTATGATAGATTGCGAGTGTTCCAAGTATGAAAGCAATATCTATGATACTTTAGGAGTAAAGTGGACCAAAACACAAAACTTAACCAAATTTTCTAAGTATAAAAAGGTCACATAATTCTGTCAAAATGCCAGTCAGAGTTATCTTACTTTGCCTGCACAGTCCCCTTATGATAGTAAGTAAGTGTTGCAAGTATGAAGCAATAGCTTTGATACTTAAGGAATAAAATGGACCTAAACACAAAACTTAACAAAATTTTCAATTTTCTAAGTATAAAAAGGGCACATAATTCTGTCAAAATGCATGCCAGAGTTATCTAACTTTGCCTTCCCATTTCCCGTATGATAGTAAGTAAATGTACCAAGTTTAAATGCAATAGCTTTGATACTATATGAGAAAAGTGGATCTAAACACAAAATTTAATCATATATTCAAAGTTACCAAGTCAAAAAAAGGGCCATTATTCTGTCAAAATGACAACCAGAGTTATGCAACTTGTCCTGTTCAGTCCTCTTATGATAGATTGCGAGTGTTCCAAGTATGAAAGCAATATCTATGATACTTTAGGAGTAAAGTGGACCAAAACACAAAACTTAACCAAATTTTCTAAGTATAAAAAGGGCACATAATTCTGTCAAAATGCCAGTCAGAGTTATCTAACTTTGCCTGCACAGTCCCCTTATGATAGTTAGTAAGTGTTGCAAGTATGAAGCAATAGCTTTGATACTTAAGGAATAAAATGGACCTAAACACAAAACTTAACAAAATTTTCAATTTTCTAAGTATAAAAAGGGCACATAATTCTGTCAAAATGCATGCTAGAGTTATCTAACTTTGCCTTCCCATTTCCCGTATGATAGTTAGTAAATGTACCAAGTTTAAATGCAATAGCTTTGATACTATATGAGAAAAGTGGACCTAAACACAATACTTAGCAGACCTCGATGCCGACACCAAGGTGATGACAAAAGCTCATACAATTTTTTCTTCAAAAAAAAAGATGAGCTAAAAATGTCAATTTAGACACAAATTAATGTTTTTTTGTTGACCATCCCAATGTGACAGAAGGGGGAACCAACAAGAGCTGTCAGAAGACAACGCGCTCGACTATTCGAGTGCTTGACAGTACAACGTAAGCCATCATGGAAAGGGGGGGGGGGGGGGTGGTATAATGTGGCTGTGTGATCATTTAAGGTTCATGTAGAGGCTTCATTTTGAAAAATGTGGGACCCAAAGCATTGAACTCAAATTTGACTAAAGGAAGAGTGCCACATTGAAAATGTATACATATATTCTTTAAAGGATGTTTTCCTTCAAACTGCTACCAATCTTGTACATCAACGTATCATACCATCCACAAAATCAATCAAAATAAAAAGCGATTTTAACACTAAAATATACATTATTTTCAAAAATCTAAATCATGTTTATTTAACGTATTTCGGTGGAAAAGTATAGCACTAGTGAATAATATCTACATTGACGAGGGCAAGTTACGCTTAAATAGTAAAAAAAGTTTACATATCTAGAAATATCAAAACTCGAACACATGTCATTTCATCACCATGGGGGCAGCCAATTGTAAATTAATAAAATAGAAAGAAACATGCTAAAAACTCACTCATCGCCTAATTGACATTCCAAACGGTTGACGATGACAAATGCATTGGATTGTAATCTTTCCGTTGATGTTTGCAAACTGCACAATCAGACCTCATAAACACTCAAAAAAATAACTATGTAAAAAGCATTTCACCAATGTTTACAATTGTTGTCGAATCACTTTACTTATATTATTGCGCATAAAATAGTACGCTTACAGACTGACAGAAAAATCGATACGTAACACCGTTAAATTCATCACGGTATACTATTCTATTGATAATATATAATAACACATCGCTTTAACAATCTAAAAGGAGAAATAATTCTTTTAAGTTTTAAGCAAAGTTTTTAATAACGAAAGTGAAAACAACGGAAGTTATGTGGATATTCTGTGAGATGCACTTCGGCTCCAGAAAAACAATACAAATAAACTAAAAAAGACATGTGGGGGACAGTTTTCAGCTGGAAAATATTTGAAATAGGGTAAGTGATGATATCTCTACGTGGTCATTTCTGTTATTGAGTGGGATCTCTTGCAGATTAATGTTAATAGTTGTTTTACTAGTTGCCACCCAACTGTCAAAATAAGTTTGTGTTTTCTCAGGTATGTGTATACACATACCCGGTTTTCTCACCACTGCACGTGGTTTCGACCGATTTGTTTTGCACGTTTTTCTACGGAGCACAGCGAGGGCCACGCTTTCAAAATGGGTAGAAGGAATCGAAATATAAAATCAATCGGTTAGCCAATTTCTTTATATTCCTTTACAATTTTATATGTCGTCTGCAATCTATTTCAATTTGAGATGGTTTAAATTTGCAATTTGGTTGAGAGGTAAATAACAAAATTGTTAAGCCTTTGAAATAGAATTGTGACTCTTATTATCCACCATACCTGGATTTTTAAAAAGGAGTTACGTTTTAGTTATTTTTAGAACTTTGTTTGGAAAATTTATCCAAAAAAGGCAGTTGAATAAAAACTCATTTGTTTTATGACAATAATTTTCTGTGAAATGTTGCTAACTTGACCTTGTATATGTATATAGCTTTGTATTTATTCAACTTAAGGTAGTGCATATCCTTCCTAACTTTAGATTGAGATTTTGTAAATTAGTGTAAAAATGTATTGGTTTTAAACCAAAATATGAATAAAGCACACAAATATTGAATGTCAAAAACGTGTTTATGTTATTCTATCCGTCTTTAGCTTTAAAATGATATATAGTTTGACCATATTGTACCACATTGAGTGAAGAAAAACCAAAGCGAAGTTTTAATAAATTTTATCCTCCCCATGAACCTTAATAGATGATCTTTCAAAAATAAGAAGAAAAAAAAATTGTGTGTGTGTGTGTGGGGGGGGGGGGGGGGGTATAATGTGGGTGTGTGATCATTTCAAAAATAAGAAAAATATTTTTTTTGGGGGGGGGGGGGGGCGTGGGGGATGATTTGGGTAGAGTGCATTGTGGTATGTAAGGTAAGTGTTTTTTTGTCAAACTTTAACATAGATTTATCAATAATATGCATATTCTAAGTATAAAAGGAGCCATACTTCTGTCAAAATGCTTGATACAGTTGTCCGCTCTTTCTTATAGGTTGGGGTCATGTTGGTAAACAAGTATGCAAAATATGAAAGCAATATGTCAAGGGACACAGGAAATATTTGGGGTAGTACGCAAACTTCAACATAGATTTATCAATAATATGCATATTCTAAGTATAAAAGGGGCAATAATTATGTCAAAATGCTTGATACAGTTGTCTGCTATTGTTTATAGGTTGGGGTCATGATTTTTTAACAAGTATGCAAAATATGAAAGCAATATGTCAAGGGACACAGGAAATATTTGGGGTAGTACGCAAACTTTAACATAGATTTGTCAATAATATGCATATTCTAAGTATAAAAGCGGCCATAATTCTGTAAAAATGCTTGATACAGTTGTCTGCTCTTGTTTATAGGTTGGGGTCATGATGGTAAACAAGTATGCAAAATATGAAAGCAATATGTTAAAGGACATTGAAAATATTTTATAAATATGGGGAAGTACGCAAACTTTAACATTTGCACGCAAACAGACACGGGAACGGCAAAGCCGACGCCGGGGTGAGTAGGAAAGCTCCACTATATATATTTCATATATAATAGTCGAGCTAAGAGGGAGCAGTGTGCAGCTCCCTCCTATTTCCCACTAGATCGTTCCTTAACTACTTTTGAGTTTACTTCAACTCATGACATTTTACAAGTGTTAGTTAAGACTCAAGTTGCATTGGAGCTTATTTTCGTGTATTGCCAGGCTTGGTACCTTCGTAATATTTTAGCAGCAAACTGTTCTACATTTTCCAACAATACAAACAAAACAAATTTGAAAAAACAAAACAAACTGTAATCACCTGAATTCAGTCACTGTATTGTCTTCGAAAATATTATAATCGTGAAAACTTGTGAAAATCCTCGAATACCATTGGTTTTAAGAATTAAATATAAATGCAGGTATCTTGTCCCAAACTAGAACAGTCCTAATCGGTCTACTAACCATTCGAAGAAAATCTCATTTTGTTTATCTGAACTTGAATTCTTAATATCAAATTTTGATATGATTTATTGTATTTTAATGCGATCAAAACTGATATTTTACTTACATATACTATTATTCATACTCCTGAAACCGGTATAGAAATTTTCCCTTAATGGAAATGGGCTGATATTGTTGAAATTTACGTCATGCTTTTGTCTATGAACTAGAATAGAAAATGATTATTTTTTGTCGGTCTCTCGGACCATTTTTTTTTTAAATCACTTGGTTTTCATTGCTGATGGTTATATAGCATATCTAACAGAATGAAAAGGTGGGGACCTTAAGGTGACTGCCCTGGAACTTACACTGTGTTTGTTTTACTGTTGGCTGTTTTCTTTCTCCACTCTTCTAGATTTGTGCACAGGTTTGATGGCTTGGCCTTGGCCGAACCTGAGGCAGGTTCTAGAATGACAAACATAAGAAATTGAGTTACTGTGTAAAGACTTTCTTCAACACTAGATTCAATTGAGCCTCTTTAGAAAACAGGCTTTATGTTACAGATCAGCCCGTGCAGTCTGCACATGCTAATTAGGGATGACACTTTCTGTCTCAACTGGAATTTGGTTTATAAGACTTCTTTTAAGGGATGCAAGATTAACCAGTTAACCTACTGAAACGATTTAAAATTCAACACTATCTTATGCAAAGCTATAATGATGTTTCAATAAAATACACAGAATTTTGTAGATACAGAAAAGTGCTTAAAGCTAGTCGACAGTGTTTTGTCTTAAGATGGGGATGTCCAACAAACTGCAGTTGCTCTTTTCACGTTTTTAATATTATATAGCCATGGGAAATGAAGTTCTACTTTTTAAGGTAGCTAATCGAACGGCCTCGAAAAAATAAAAATGTCTGCGAGTGTTATGGTTATTATCATGTATTGTGTAGTAAATCTTTGTGAGAACTTTTCTACCATCATCAAATGCACAGAAAGAAATAGGTTTTCAATTTTATTTCATCTCCCCACTCATTCCATCCCGCGAAACCCTTAAGGTGTCGTAACTCTAGTAACCAGTTACTTTTTTGTCAAAGGTTAAACTGTAAAGTGATTATGCTTGTTCATGGAATAATTAGTACGATTTTACACTTTGCACGCGACATATTATTTTTACTGTTGTGAAACTTGTAGAGCTTGTTGGGAGATGACCTAAATGTTGAGATCTAAAAAAATAAAAATGTCATTTGGATTTTTGAGGTCCCCTTCGGGGAAAATATACTATTTTCCATTGGGAATGGGGCCCGTAATCGGCCCTGATTTTAAACAAAAAACACTGCAATTTTTTAATAACAAAAGGGATTTTCATAGAACTTGAATTTAAGCTTAATCTGCTAATTTTCCCCTCAATTGCAAACATACATTTCACAGATTTAATAGTTGCAATTAAAGAGGGCATTAGGTGGTCTACAATAGTTTAATGGTCAATCATCGATCAGTAGTCTATATTTAAGACGACAGATTGAAAAACTGACACAATGAACCCTGCCCTAAAAGATGAACACAACATAGCATGCAATGGACACAACATGTTTTTCTTACCTACAGCTGGTTGATCGACACATTTTCCAGACCTCAATACTCGCGGACTGGGCGTGCTCAACTCATCTGGAAAAGACAATCGCTTTGGTGGAAGAATGTATCAAAGTTCATTAACCCTTTGCATGCTGAGAAATGTGTCGTCTGCTAAAATGTTGTCTGCTGAATTTTATAATTAGCATTTTCTTCGATTTTTTTTCAAAGAATCAGAAAAGGAAACAGTTTGGATCCTGATGAGACACCACGTTCTGTGGCGTCTCATCTGGATCCAAACTGTTTGCAAAGGCCTTCAAAATTTGGTTCCAGCACTGAAAGAGTTAAAAGATCCTCCCTCTGTGAGAACTGGGCTTCGTGCACTCAGTAAAGTGTCGTTCAAGATTAGCCTATATGTATTGCCTACACTGGATTTTTATTTACAAGAGCCCTCTTTTACTGGAAGAATTCCATACAAGTGGAGAGTCTAATCCCTGATTAGTTGGTGCAGACTGCACAGGCTAATCTGGGATGAAACAACGCTTATGCATTAAGCCCAGTTTTCCCAAAATGAGGCTCAAAAGAAGACAGTGAGTATATGTGTCATGTTCTGATAAAACTGGGCTTAATGCATGTGGCGTAAAGTGTCGTCCCAGATTAGCCTGTGCAGTCCGCACAGGCTAATCAGGGACAACACTTTCCGCCTAAACTTGATTTTCGGTAAGGAGGGACTTCCTTGAAACTAAAAATACCATTACAGCGGAAAGTGTCGTCCCTGATTAGCCTGTGCGGACTGCACAGGCTAATCTGGGACGACACTTTACGCACATGAATTAAGCCCAGTTTTCTCAGAACAAGACACATATTGATACAGCTCTGGTTTTGGGGGGTTTATTGACATTTTGACAGAGAAATCATTTTTCGACATAATTCATTTTTCATACTTGTGACAATTGTGAATCTTTGGTAAATTGCATTTTTATATCCGTTTGTTCGATTGAGGATTTTTTGGGTGTACTAAAAATAATCCATATGATTTATTATGATTGTGGTGATGAGTAAATCTTCTCACACGTTTCCTATAAAGGTAGTATGCCAGTGCTAAGTGCACATACGAATAACAGTAAGTCATAACTGCCCAAACTGAATGAAGGGTAGGGAAGAATGGAAGTATGAAACCCAGTAATTCCATGCCCATCACACAAGTAAGTAAGATGGCCGGGCCGAGAATCTAATTGACAATCCTCTGACTCAACAGTCTTCTGCTATCAACCGAGCTATTGGGAGTACTATATTACTTTCTGAAACAATGCTCAACTTACCTTGCAATGGTGTTACAGCTGGTTTTGTTACAACCTCTATTGATTCTTGTGAAGCAGTTTCTGCTAAAATAAAGAAATAATAGGTTATAAATTATAATTATTATAACCTAAAAAACGTAATTAACCGTTAATGACTTTTTTTAAACATGTGTTATGACTGAAAACTAAGATCAAGAAGTGCTATCAAGTGTTTCGAGATTCTGAACAAGAATTTACGGCGACAACTTCCAGTTACAAATTATTAGAATTTGGAGAACCAGTCCAAGTCAAAAAGTTGGTAAATGTCAAGGTTAACCCTTTGCATGCAGGGAAATTTGTCGTCTGCTAAAATGTCGTCTGCTGAATTTGTAAAATAAGCATTTTCTTCATTTTTTTTCAAAGAATACTATCAGAATAGCAAACAGTTTGGATCCAGATGTGACGCCACGTTATGTGGCGTCTCATCTGGATCCAAACTGTTTGCAAAGGCCTTCGGTTCCCGCACTGAAAGGGTTAAAATGAGGTCAAGTAAAGTGTGTGCATTGATAACTTTCAAAGACATGATCCAGTGCTCCAGCTAGAATTTAAAAAGGGTAGGGGGCTTTTTTGTCAAAAGGGCACTTTCGACGCGCAGTATTTTGTCATAGGGCACTTTCTAGCAGGGGGCTTTTCCGAAATGCTTCCTGTTGCATGTTAATTTATATGTTATTAATAATTGCTATAATATATTATTCCCATTATTATTGAACTATTTAAATATAATGTGTACAATGAGAAATTAATTATTTACTTGTAATATAATAAGAGATTTATGAATTATATGAAAATAAAAATGTTTTTTTTTATTTTAAGGGCAGGGGGGGGCCCTAAGAAGGGCAGGGCGGAGGTTCGGGAGGGCAGGGCGGGGCGCCCTCAAATTTAGGCCTAGCTGGAGCACTGTGATCTCTGCAAGTACCAAAGCGATGTCGGAAGCACTTTTGCTGCAAGACTTAATGCATAATTTTAACCAAGAGTTTGAACCGTCGAAATAAGTAAAAGTCTGTTAGAAGGTATGTTCGAGGTCCCAAAGAGGTCAAGTGATGTTGGAGTGTTTAGAATATTCATAAATGACATCAATAAAAGTATCAAAACTATGTAGCAAGCTTTACTTAAATGGAAATAAGCACAAGCACGTTCTCAAAATGTGAGCACTTTTTAACGGATGCAAGCAAAATAATTTAGATTAAAAAATAAAATGTCTACTACACATTAAAATCAATAATTTTCACATTCTGGTTCCTATTCCAAAGAGAGATAATTAGACTGCTCTGTGGTCAAGTGCTCTTGTTGGATGTCATGTTTCCAGTAGGACATATTGATTAAAACTATTAAGATTCATGAATGAATTGTCTTGGCCATTGACAACATGTTTCATACCTGTGTAACAAATGGAAAACCACTGTGTGACGAGTAGAAAACCACCAGTGGGACACTGACTGTCCACCTGGCAATTTTCAATCAAATAAAAAAATAACAACTTGGTTTAAAACACTGTTGTTTCTGATTGCATTGACAGACTTTAAAAGCAAGAACAATATATGTTTACATGTACTATGCATGCTGATTACCATACCGGTAGGAGTCTTCAGGTTGCTGGTAGACTTGGCCCTGGTCACTCTCTGTGCTGGCGCCGTCCTTGGAGTCTCTGCCACAACACAAACCAATTCAATTAACTCAGCAATAGCTTTGATTAATGAAAACTCTGCTTTTCTGACTCATTTTAAATACTTTTAAAATTCCAGTACATATAAACTATAACTAGAAATGGCGCAGCAGAACCCGACGCGTATCCCCACGCCGCATGTTTGACCTAGGTGTGCCCCAGGGTTGATCATGGGGCCATGCATAGTTGAGATTGACCGTATTGTCATAAGAGATGTTCAGTATAAATTTGAAGTAATTCGGTGTAGAAATGAAGAAGTTAATGTAAAACAACCTAAAAAATAAGTGAAAATCTATACTAATCTCTCCTCCTCATCCTGCTCTCCTAACAAATCTAATACTGAATCAACTTCACTGACGTCCATTATGTACATGTCATCCTCATTGGAATGACCTATGAGATGGCTGAACATGCTCTCTTATAGCCAATCTTCTTGCTTCTGTTTTGGAAAAGTTATGTTTTGAGGTTAAATGGTTGACTAAATAGTAGCGTCTCAGAAATTTTCTATCGCAATCTTGTACACAACAATGAATATGTTGAATTTCATGTCTGTCTTTGACGTGCCTGTTCAAAGTCCATCTTGCTTTAAATTGTTTCTCACATTTTTCCCACTTGAACATTTTGACAGATTTTCAGTAATCACTAATGAGTCCAAAAGTGTAATTGAACAAATTGAAAGTTTCAGCCCTTTTAGGCCAGCATTTTTTAAATATTTGTTCTACGGGAAATTTTTCAAACAAATTGAGTCGGGCGGGGGGGGAGGGGGGGGGGATGAATAAAAACAAAAGCATGAAAAGTGAGCAGTCTACCAAAAAAATAAAACTGTCTAAACCGATTATTTTTTTATTTTTGAAAATGTAACCTACGTATACTGGCATTAATCTTTAAGTGTTTAATATATCTAGTTACACTGTTGTAGAAGCTTTTTATAATAATAGTTAACATATTTTTATATATATATTTATAGGTAAAAGCACCTTTCGCAGTTATTACACTATATTGCTTCAATAGAGACTATTAAACCAGGTTTTTTTTTGGCCCGATTTTATAGCCGAAATTCGGCTATGTTCCCAATCCCAAAAAGTATACTTTTTTCCCAAAATGTGGCAAAAAATTCCCAATTTAAAAAAAAAAAAAAATTTTTTTTTTTTTTTTTTAGAAAGAAGTGTCTTATGCGTATTTTATCTCAATTTAAATTCAATTACATCTAACAAAGTGTTTTATGATTTTGTTCTTTTAATTTTAATGATTATAAAGTGTTATATCAAATTCAGTATCTCCCTAATTAGTGGACTTTTCGTGTGGAAAAAAAAGGCTAATGAATTAATTTTCCCAATTTCATGAAAATTCCGATAAAATTCCCAATTCCAAAGCCACGGGCTATCTTCCCAAAAAGTGGAAAAAAAAAACCTGTTAAACACGCCAGGTGTGTATTGTATTATAGTGATCATTAAACTTGTGTTGAGTGTATATCATATGTATGTTTATAACAAATATAGGTTGAGTGTATATCATATGTATGTTTATAACAAATATAGCATGCATTTGACTTAAATAAAAAAGACTTTTTTACATTGTTTAATAGCTTTAAATAACAACCACATTTGTAACTTTCATCCATGAGTGGAATATGCACTCTAACAAATACTCTTTAATATACACCAGACTTGCATTATATCATGATAATTTGTATCAATCATGAGAAAAAAATGAGCCACGTAACAGGAAATTGGACCTTAGGGCGATTGCGACCATTTTGGCTCCAAAAGAGCAGTCTGATCAGGATCCAAAATGTTCAACATAATCAGGGGTTTTTTTTTAGAAAAAGGGGAAGACGCTGGATGCTGGGTAAAAACGAGCGCGAAAGAGACATATTTGGGGAAAAAATAAACACTGTTCATTTCAATGTCTATAACTCACCTACAGACTTCAAGTTTTTTTTTAGAAAAAGAGGCATGTCTCTGACCTTTTTGTTCTGAAACACATGAACAAGTATGATATTAAAGTCAAAGTCCTAAATAAAGTTGCAGGGGTAGATCTAATAATCGGAAATGTTTTCAACTTGGGCCGGGGAACGATATCAATATTGTGATTTCGGTTTCATGATGAATGGGTTGACGATCTAGATCTGCTACAGTATTGGAAGGGAAAGGTGCGGCAGCTGCCGATTGTCTACTTTCACTTTCACAATAATCCGACATTATTAATCGATTTTGATTACATGTACCTCCGAATCCTGCTGGGTTTCAACGGGTTTTGATGATTCATTTTTTTAAAAATGAGTCCGAACGTTTTATTTTGTTCGTGTATGAACGCCATTTGTGAGACTTTTTTCTGTTTTAACGTTTATATCTTGGCTTTCACATAACCCGGATGAAAATTCGACTGGTTTCCGGTAATTAATTAACGATACACCCTTCTCGCGCAAGACCGGAATCCAGTAAAATAGTCACATGATTAATACGATTAGTTGCCCGGTTTCCATGAGGTAATTTAAACAGTGATTTTTTTTGCTTTAATTTGTTACAGCCTGTGCCATTTGAATTGGGAAAATTAGCGCGATAAACCGTGAAATTGGGAAAAATAGCGCGATAAACCATGAAATTGGGAAAAATTAAGCATTATTAATAGGATTATAAGTAACAGAAGTGATATTGTTTTTAAGTGCATGTTCAGGGAGTTTTCTAGAAAAGGAGTCTGGTCAAATTGGTGTTTTTTTAATCAATAAAAGGACGGACGGACATACGACGGACAAAGACTGGTCACAAAAGCTCACCTGAGCAATCAGCTGAGCTAAAAAGTTATCAAACTTTAACCAAGGTTAAAGTTTTGGGACCAGAAACCATTTTACTATATTGAGTCACTGTGACCTTGACCTTTGACCTAGTGACCTGAAAATCAATAGGGGTCATCTGCCAGTCATTATCAATGTACCTATGAAGTTTCATGATCCTAGGCGTAAGCATTCTTGGGTTATCATCCGGAAACCATTTTACTGTTTCGAGTCACTGTGACCTTGACCTAGTGACCTGAAAATCAATCGGGGTCATCTGCCAGTTATTATCAATGTACCTATGAAGTTTCATGATCCTAGGCGTAAGCATTCTTGAGTAATTATCCTGAAACCGTTTTACTGTTTCGAGTCACTGTGACCTTGACCTTTGACCTAGTGAACTGAAAATCAATAGGGGTCACCTGCCAGTCATGATCAATGTACCTATGAAGTTTCATTATCCTAGGCCTAGGCGTTCTTGAGATATCATCCGGAAACCATCTGGTGGACGGACCTACCGACAGACCGACGGACCGACAGACCTAGTACATATGCAAAACAATATACCCCCTCGTCTTCAAAGGGGGGCATAAAAATGATGTAGATGTGATGTTTATGGCCATTTTTGATCTTTGAACTCAAAGTGTGACCTTGACGTTGGAGATATCGACGTAATTATTTCGCGCGACCGTCCAATAATGGTGAACAAAATGTGCCAAATGATTTTAAAATCTGACAATGAACGACAAAGTTATGGCCCGGACAAGCTTGTTCCGCCCGCCCGCCAGCCAGCCATCCAGCCCGCCCGCATTCCCCAATCTAATAACCAGTTTTTTCCTTCTGAAAACCTGGTTTAAAATGCCCCGCCCACTGGCGGCCATGTTTCTTCACCAATCCTGACCATTTTCAAACTCGTCCGAGATATCAATAAAACCAATGTTTTTACCAACTTTCATGATGATTGGGCAAAAATTGTGACTTCTAGAGTGTTTACAAGGTTTCTCTATAGCCAAATAGGGAAAACTGCCGCTATATACATATAGCAGTGATTTTTTTTGCTTTAATTTGTTACAGCCTGTGCCATTTGAATTGGGAAAATTAGCGCGATAAACCGTGAAATTGGGAAAAATAGCGCGATAAACCATGAAATTGGGAAAAATTAAGCATTATAAATAGGATTATAAGTAACAGAAGTGATATTGTTTTTAAGTGCATGTTCAGGGAGTTTTCTAGAAAAGGAGTCTGGTCAAATTGGTGTTTTTTTTAATCAATAAAAGTGGCAAGTTTGGGAATGGTTTATGGACAAAAATGACTAAATTCAAGTTATATATCTTGTAAGATGTTTTAAAAATAAAGTTGAGACCTAGATTTAAGAAATCATAATTAAGTTATATGAGACTTCTTTAAAAAAAAAAAAAAAAAAAAATTTTTTTTTTTTTTTTTTTTTTGGAAGTTGGGCTTTTTTGGGGAAAATTTTGGTCAGATTTTTGGGAAAAAACGTGTATTTTTGCGATTGGGAAGCAGCCGAAATTCGGCTGTAAATTTGAGCAAAAAAAATCACTGTTAAAAGCTATATATAGAATCACTGGGATTCCCAGATTTGAGTGTTCGTCGGGAGAGAGAGAAAGAGAGCGAGATCGTTGTACATGGTACAAATTGGATAAATGTTGACTTCCCAAAAGAAAAAAAACATTTCTTTGAGGGTAAAATATGATATTTTGGTGAAAAATTACATTTTTGGAGGGGAAATGGTATTTTTAGGGGAAAAATTCTGGTAGGGGAAGACGCCGAATATCGGCGTCACTTTCTTAGTAAAAAAAAACCCTGATAATTGTCATTCAGTCAGTACTTCTAAAGATGTTAAGCGAACACTTTGGATCCTGATCAGACTGCGCTTGAATTGATCTTGATCCAAACTATGTGTAGTGAAAGTTCTAGTACATAAAATGTGAATATTTCATTTAAGAAACCGAGAGTTATAGACTTATAAAAACATGTCCTGCATTTCATTTTATATTCAGAGAGAGTTATAGTGTCAGGGGTTTTTTTTAGAGAAAGGGGAAGACGCTGGACGCTGGGTGAAAGGGGAAAAAAAGAGTGCGAAAGAGAGATATTAGGGGAAAAAATAAAAACTGTTCATTTCAATGTCTATAACTCATCAAAAGAGACTTGTCTCTGTCCTTTTTGTTCTTAAACACATTTAACAGGTATTAAAGTCAAAGTCCTTAATAAAGTTGCAGGTGTAGATCTAATAATGGGAAATGTTTTCAACTATATTTTTGTACTGGGGCCGGGGGACGATGTCAATTTTGTGATTTCAATTTCATGATGAATGGGTTGACGATCTTGATTTGCTACAGTATTGGAAGGGAAAGGAGCGGCAGCTGCCGATTGTCTGCTTTCACTTTCACAATGTTCGATGTTGATTACCTCGGAATCCTGCTGGGTTATAACGGTTTTCGATGATTCTTTCTTAAAAAATGCCTCGATGCGTTCAGTATCTTCCGAGTTCGAATGTTTTATTTTGTTTGTGTAAGAACACTAATTGTGAGACATTTTTTTCTGTTTTCACGTTTATACCTCGGCTTGCACATAGCCCGGATGAAAATTCGACTGGTTTCCGGTAATTAATTGACGAAACCCCCTTCTCGCGCAAGACCGGTATCCAGTAAAATAGTCACATGATTATTACGATTAGTTGCCCAGTTTACATGACGTTATTTAAGAGCTATATTTAGAATAACTGGGATTCCCAGATGTTGTGTGTTCGTCTGGAGAGAGAGAGCGCGAATTCGTTGTACATGGTGCAAATTGGATAATTGTTGAATGCCCCAAGGAAAAATAAGCATTTCTTTGAGAGAAAATATTATATTTTGGTGAAAAATGATATTTTTGGTGGGGAAATTGTATTTTAAGGGGAAAAATTCTGGTAGGGGAAGACGCCGAATATCGGCGTCACTTTCTTAGTAAAAAAAAACCCTGAGTGTTTATTTATGTAAAGTGAACACAAGGGTCATGACTACAGTATTTGGTGTGTAACATCGTTAAGAGGTTCTCTGAAGTTTATTCAAATCATGCAGAAAATTTGCCCTCCCTATGGGGTTACTGTTTTGCTTATAAATATAAATAATATAATCATTCTCTGAAAGCGCAAGGCCCATTGGTTTGTTACGTTGCATGCCAACCATATAGTGGTTCTTTGCTAAGTTTCCTCAAAGCATGTCTCCGTGGTCAAAACTGTTTGCACTTCAGGGGTCAACTAATTTATATAGATTAATGTATTTGATAATCCCTAACAACACAGAAACCGCAAGGGTCAGGGGTTCAATATTTGATGTGTAACATGTTAGTGCTTTCTTCTTCTAGGTGTGATCAAATCATACATTAGGCGTAAAAAATAACCTGTCCTTGTTTCACATGATTAATATTTACTTATATAATAAAGAGCTTAAACAATCTTATTCTCTCAAAACGCATGGGTTAGGTGATAATTATTTTGTATGTGACATTGTATGGTGGTAATCTTCGTAGTTTTTGTATCATGTCCATTGGCTTCACATAAGCCCCAACAAAATATTGAGGTAAAAGACACAATATACCTAGAAACCTAGATTTATTTTATTGAACATTTCCTTAAGTGAAAGCCGTATAAAAAATTAAAAAGTACATTGCAAAAGTTATGGCAAATGTCAAAGTTGGAGCAAACAAACACACAAACCAACCAACCAACAGACAGGGCAAAATCACTATGTCCCCCACTATAGTGGTGGGGGACATAAAAAGCCCTCAAAGCAGTTTAATGGTACCTGTTTTTTGTTTTGGGGTTTTAGAAACTGCCCTCGTTTCCTTCTTTATTTCGGCATTAGGCGTGGTGAACATGTCACTGCCATCAGCCCCATCCACATCGTCTCCTAGATCTACTGGTACCCCACTCTCATGATCAAATTCTGCAACAATTAACAGAATTAAAATCATGTTGTACATGTACATGACATAAAAATTAAAGAATACACATAGTTTATCCCAATGCGTATGCAACCATTCATGAATATTATCGATTAAGGGGCAAAAACTAAAGAAATATTGTTTGAAAGTATGTCGAAGATTTATTCGGGTTAAAACGGACTGGAAATATTGCTTGGTTATTGACCGACTGTGAGTTAACAGCTGGACAGATTTTTTTTAAGTCAACTTTTTTTGAAAGGTTGTCCAATTGCCCATAGGAAGATCAAGGGATGCTTTGGACTAAAGCTATTTGTGACATTTTTGCGGCCCGTGAAGACAGGTCTATGATCATTTCTAGTACATGACCTTGTTATGATTCCAATATCAGAGGGTGGGGATTTTTTTCATGACTCTTTGTCAATTTTTTTCTCATTAAACATGATTTTTTATATTTATTTGAATATATTGGGCTTCTATAAAAATACTATCCAGGGTACGTTACTTCCACCTGTGGCTTTCGGTAGCCTTTAATAGTCCGAAATATACCGTTGTTTTGGTCATTTGAAAACATAGCTATTGATGACAGCTGAAAAGTGTCCGAGTTTACCCGGATTGACCCTACTAGAATCATCTGCAGTTCAAAAACTTAATGTAAGCTACGTTACCTCTGCAGTCTGAACACCGTTGATAAAACATTTAAAGCGATGTCAGCATGATATGAGCATTTTTCTATTTAGCTTTATCCTCACTTAATTATAGCCTCAGCAGTGTTCCTGTGACTTTCAATTTTGAGTCGTATATCTTGCTAATATATTTCTAAAACCAGAACAATGCATATTTTGTCATTTGCTTTGGTGGGTGGGGAAATATTTTAACACTTGAATAGTTACCGAAATATTGGTCGACATTCTCGTCTTCTACTGGTTTTGTAAAATCTATAAATTGTGGTGCGTTGAAATCCCATCCTTGACCTGATTCCATTTTACAGGTAGATTAAATCAGTAAACTCAGTAGGTTTTTCGACATATCAAATTCAACTTTTCACGAAAGTTTGATCTACCCGCACAAATACCTGCGTCCAATCAAATTAGGTTTAAATAAACAAATGAAATGTAACGGCATTTTTGATTGGGTGTACGAATTAATATGTTCGTTCTCATTCAAGTTCGCACTATTACGGATTCGAAATTCTCCATATCTTACATTTATTACATGCTTGTCTGTGATACATGCAACATAGATTTGAATTTGTTCCATAGCCACTCGTGAAAACAATTCGATCTTTTGACTAAAGCCAATAATTGAACGTCCTGACGTATTAATTAAAAACATTGCTTCATTGCGTAATGTCCTGAAAAATATGTCTTTAAATTGCAAAAGAATTGCAACTTACGCTAAAGTATATACATAGTTATTATTTTTGTTAACTGGACTTGTTCACAGTTTGGAAAAAATATGAAAGCGACAAAATTCATTGGTTCAAGAAAAATATGCCCATATTATAATAAAGCATGCGAAATACCAGAACTGAACAGATGTTTATTGAGACTTGCACATTGTTAGTTAAAGGACGTATACTGCAGTTTTAATGCAAATTTGGATCCAACTAGAATTTGATAATTTTTGGTATTTAGGTAGAACCATCTGTTGTGGATAGAAAAAAAATCATGGGTCACCGCTGTTGTTCATTTTTTATTCGCACTTGAACAACAAGCATATTTCAGCACAAGAACAATTCACCAATAAGGTAATAACATAAAAACTCGAGTAAATCAACGAGAAAAGTGTTGAAAACAACCTCTTTTATTAAAAAATATGTAATACTGATTTAATTTGACTTCAAATTAGTTTGTTTTAACACGAATCGATTGATTCACGATTTTTTAATCATTTTTTAACATAAACAAAAACAACAGAATTTCACATATGAAAATAAATAAAATGCATCAAAGTCATTTTTATTTTTACATGCCTTCCTGCAACTAGATTTTTTCCAAATTTACCTAAATTTTTAATGAGTTATAACTTAATAATACAAATATAAAGAGAAAACAATAGGTCATCGGGGTTGTTTGTTAACAAATGCAGTTAAACTTCGTGTTTTAAAATACAATTTAAAAACACAGTGAAAACCATGTACATGGCGCAGGTCAAAACACATACTAGTACATGTATTGCTGTATGCCAATGGAAAAGTAGATTTAAATGTAAATGAAAACACAAGTTATTTGGGACAAGATCAGTGAAAGTTGGTAAATACTGCATCCAACTTAAAACAAAGATGCATACAAAACATTTAAAGGGGCATATCGACGGTAAAAGTTGTAATACTTGGCATGACTTGGTCAATGTTTTTATGTATGCCAATGCAAATGTAGATTTTAATTAAGTGAAAACACAAATTATTCGAAGCAAGATCAAACAAATATAAGTTTATACTGAACCAAACAAAAAAGGTAATTGAGTACATTAAAAGGGGCATTTCACATCTTTTTTTTTAAATTCTTGACATGACTTTACCATTTTATTGTTGTATGCAAATGTAGATTCGAATATAATGAAAATACAAATTATAAATGATGTGTATCGAGATCATTACATTAGGTTAATTATGTATTCAATTAAAAACAATACGTATACATACACTTAAAGGGGCATATCCACGGTATTAATTGTGATTCTTGATATGACTTCACCAATTCACGGCATATCATTTGTATGAATTAATGTATATTAACACAGAACCATACTATTGGAATTGCTAGGAAAATATATATGAAAAGTAATTTTATCTTCACAGTTTGTGTACGATAATCTGTCAGGGTTCGTGGGGGCACGGAGTGGTAGACATCAGGATGCTGATTTTGTGTATGCCTGCTGAGATCCGATGGGTAACGCATGAGGCGTTCAGTGGAGACGCACAATGGACATAGCAATTCGCAGGACTGGTGCTCTTTGATGGTGTGGTGCACCTCAACACGGCGACAGGTAAATATCTCATAGCAGTAGCTGTATTTGTGGATGGTCTTGCCTGCAATATACAAGACATTCAAGGTTTTTCAAATATGGTTTTGCATGTAGTGTGATATGTAATACCAAAATTACATTTTTATATAATTATATGTAGAACGTAGACTACCAAATTTACATCCTAAAGTGTTTGTATTAAAAAAAAATGGATCCATCGCCATTTTAAATATGAATGCTGTTTACATGTTAATGTACAACTATCCCTGTTTTAAAAGCTTTCATTTCTTTATTGTATACAGCTATAGGGCACTCTTTTCTTATAATAAAAATCAACTTGTTCTTACACCCTAGATTTTGTATTAACATTGTTTTCTTTCTATTGTTGATTCAAGGAAATAAGCCACTGCAGGAATCAACAACACACAATGTTCAATGAAAATACATTCAAGTTCAGATCGACTCGTTACTAACAACTTTAAGGAGTTCCTCAATATATGGATATGCTGTATGCATCTATGATGAACATCAGTCATTTGTAAACATGGATTATGGATTAAAAAGAATAATGTGGTATAAAACTGTTACACAAGCCTGCTTGTGCAAAAACAATATTTTAATAATTTTGACTGTCATGTGAACATCTATTGTGTTGCTTCATGTGCCTTTCTTTGCTCAATTAAACAACTTGGTAAGTTTGTGCACTTGTATGCAGTTAGACGGTCAATGTGAATTGACTTGGTTGGTCCGCTGGCAGAAGACTTGATGAGATAAACGAGGTCATATATCCTTTTGACGATCATGTATGGGCCCTTCCTATTAGCTCCAAGTTTAGAATAGACTCCAGGTTTCCGAGATGTGTCGTGAACCCATACAGCGTCACGTGGTTTGAAAGCCCTACTCTTGGCTGTCAGGTCATAATGGCGTTTTCAATACTTTTGTTTCTGTTTCAGGTTGACCCGAGCAAGCGAGTGGATTTCTTCAAGCTGCTCACGAAGCTCTTTTACGTAGTCATCTGTGGACTCCAAGTCAGTGTTGCTCGAGTCTTGCGGTGGAAGACCGATGAATGCTTGGGCAGGTTAAACGACAACCCTTCCATAAACCATTTTGTTTGGAGTTTGGCCAGTTGTTTTATGGACACACTATCTGTAAGCCATCATAACTTGAGGCAAATCTCAACCCATAGTTTTTGATTTGTTTGACAATACATGCTAAGCATGGTACCTAGTTTGCGGTTGAATCTTACCACTGAATCATTTGACTGTGGATTCAAAGTAGTTGAAAAAGTGTGATGAGTTTAAACTAACTTGCAAATGTCTGCAAATAATTTGGAAACAAAGTGTGTGCCTATGCCTGTGTGAATTTAATTTGTAATGTGACACCAAATCTGGCGACATAATTATTCACAAACGTTTTTGCTAATGTTTCAGCAAGCTGATCCGGGATGGCTATGGCCTCTGTCCAATTAGTGAACAAATCACAGATCACTAGAACATACTTGTTACCTTTCTCGCTGCGAGGCAGAGGACCTAGAATGTCAAGAGTGACTCTTTCTCGAGGGGCGAGGACATACTGAGAACCAAGCGGAGCCTTCTTTGGCCTAGGTGGTTTTCTGGCGTCAAAGCTGTGATATTGGCTGCAATATTTTTCCACATCGGCAGTTATACCAGGTCAATAAAAGTCTGGCGGTGCTTATCAAGCATCTTGTCAGTAGCCAAATGTGCTGAGGAAGGAATGTCATGCATGTACCTCATCAACTCCTGACGCCTTATTGCAGGTACAATAACCTGGCGTGAAGATTTGTTCTTATCAAACCAATACAACTGAGGAAAAAGTTGAAAAAATCATCATGCAATCTCAAAATAAATCTTGCGAGCTTAACCCTATTCCAACCTGGCTCCTGAAAGAATGCAACACTGAACTGCTACCAATACTGAGAAAATTTTCAATCTTTCCATGCAAACAGCAAGTGTGCCAAGATCCTTTAAAACATCACGAATAAGACATTTATTGAAAAAGCCAACCTTAGATATAGAAACACTACAAAACTATCGCCCGGTTTCGAATCTGCCACATGTTTCAAAATTATTGGAGAAAGTTTTCAGAAAAAGAATTGATGAACATTTGACAGAAAACAATTTAAATGAAGAAAACCAGTCTGCATACAGGAAGTTTCACTCAACAGAAACAGCTTTGTTGAAAGTTCAAAACGATGTCCTACAATCATTAGATAAGAAAAATATCACTGTCTTTGTTATGCTGGATCTCTCTGCCGCTTTCGACACCATCGACCACAAAGCCCTTTTAAACCGCCTCGAACAACAGTTTGGCTTTGCTGAAAAACCACTACAGTGGGTAGCTTCCTACCTATCTGACCGCTTCCAAACGGTGAGCATTGACGGCAAGGTATTAGAACTAGTGCTGCTGACCTTCAGCGTACCCCAGGGATCTGTGTAAAGCCCAAAATTGTATACCATGTACACTAAGCCTGTGGGGGAAATTTGCAAAAAACATGGACTCGGGCATCACTTCTACGCCAATGACTCGCAACTCTTTCCTTCGAACCCACCGATGGAGCAGCCCAAAACGAAACACTAAATCGAGTTGAAAAGTACCTCCAATATATCATCTCGTGGATGAATACAAATATGCTCAAACTTAACACCGACAAAACCGAGGTCATAGTATTTTCAAGTCAAAACAAGGCCAAGTACGTAGACGGGTTAACTTTTAAAGTAGGCGACTCGACAATTAAACCATCACAATACGTTCGAAATCTCGGTGCTTGGTTTGATTCAAGAATCAACATGGAACACCATATTAATGCTATAAGCAGATCACGTTTCGTCAAATTAGGCAAATAGGTCATATCAAGCAATATCTTACACCAAATGCCACAAAATCCTTGGTCAATTCACTTGTTACATCTAGGCTAGACTATTGCAATGCACTGCTGTATGGAACACAAAAATCAGCTATCAAGAAACTACAAAATGTTGGAAGCACTGCGGCGCGTGTTATCACAAGAGCATCCCGCTATAGTCATATAACACCGATCCAAAAGGAATTACACTGGCTCCCGGTAGAAAAAAAAGAATACACTTCAAAATACTTACCAATGCGTTCAAGGCCTTAAATGGACAATCGCCTGTATATCTGAAAAACCTAATTGAAGGCTACGAACCAAGGTGAAACTTAAGATCAAAGAACGAAGCGACTTCATTAGTGATTCCAACGAAGATTCAATCCGTATCATACGGGGAGCGAAGTTTCATGTACGCTGCTCCCAAACTCTGGAACTCACTTCCATCAAACATTCGAGGTTCTTCAACACTGAATTCCTTCAAAAAGGCACTGAAAACTCACCTCTTCCTCCAATCTTATGTAACATAAGCAGTGATTTATTCAATTCATTATATAAAATTTCAATCAGCATGAACGGGAATTAACCCTTTTAAAGGAAGTATACTTATTCATTTGGGGGTTTGTGGACTTGTGGTAATGGTATCCTGACGTTACCATTGTCTCTGTTTTGTCTTGCTGATCTTTCTAATCTATGGTTACTGTGCATGTTTTTACGTAGTACTTAAAGTTTAAGTTCTATATTTTGTTGTTTCATTTATTGTCTTATAGCTATACACATTGAGTAGTTTGCATAGTGTCTTGCTGATCTTTCTAATCTACGGTTATTGTGCATGTTTTTACGTAGTTTTTATAGTATAAGTATAATAGAGTAGTTTAATTGTATAATTGAGTAGTTTTAATCGATTTCTTTTGAAACAGTGTTGCAAAATGTAATCGTATCTGCGATACGTCAAATGTTCTTATGTAAAGCGCCTTTGAACGTGCACTCTTGCATGAAAAGGGCGCTATATAAATCCGGTATAATAATAATAATAATAATAATAATAATAATAATAATAATAATAATAATAATAATAATAATAATAATAATAATAATAAAAGAACGCATTAGACATCCGTCAGTGATAGACAGCCGGTCCCACATTCGCCAAAGGCTTTTGACGCAATCACTCTGAGTTGATATTTGTTTGCCAAGAAGGGCGGATAGATGACCGTTCAAGTGACTGTATTATGAAGAGCAGTGAAGGATCTAACTTTTGTTGTGCCTTGATATCATCCAATGACCACAGTTGAACCGGGTAGGATGTCTGTTTGAAGACAGTCAATGGATCATTCTGACTTCTTGTAAACATTTGCACAGTGTCATGGGTAACCACTGGAGATGTATCTTCTGCACATGGAGTGTCGTCATCTATCGTGATCTCTTGTTGTTTGGCACACCTACTGCATGGAGCTCATGCCAATGCATTTGCATTCCTATGTTGGTCGATTTGCAACAGTGAAATCGTATGTTCCCAAGATCTTTAACCATTTAACGACCTGACCTGTTGGATGTTTTAGATTGCGCATCCAAGCAACAGCTGCATTGTCAGTCCTTAAAAGAACAGACTGCCTATAGAGGAAATGATGAAAGGCGTTGAAGGCGTCAAATACAGCGAGAAGTTCTTTTCTAGTCACACAGTACTGTTGCTCATGTACGTTGAGGCTTTTGCTGTGATAGGCAATCACAACCTCCTTGCCATTTTGCAGTTGTGACAGGACAGCACCCGTTGCAAATTTGCTTGCATCTGTGTCAAGTGTAAATGGGGCATTATGGACTGGATAACCAAGAATAGGTGATGTGGTCAGTGCGGTCTTGAGGTGCTGAAAAGCATTCTCACATTCGTCAGTCCACTGAAAAGCGGTACCTTTGTCAGATATTTTATGCAGGGGCTTTGCAATTTTTGCAAAAAACCAGAAACAAATCGACGGTAGTATTAGCATAATCCAAGAAAAGATTTGACCTCCTTGGTATTTATTGGAGTTGACCAATCTCTCACAGCTGATATCTTTGCTGGATCGGCGGAAACACCTTCTTTCGAAACCAAGTGCCCAAGAAATTTCACTTGCTTCTGAAAAAAGATACATTTTGAGGGTTCACATTTCAAGCCTGCATTTTTGAACCGTTGGAAGATGTTTTCCAGTCGCTCAAGACCCTGACGGACTGACTTGGATGGGACAATAATATCGTCCATATACAATAAGCATTCAATCCACTGCAAACCCCTCAGAACATTTTCAAAAGTAGGCGGAGCATTCACCAGATCAAACGACATTTATGTAAATTGATACAATCGCATGGTTGTTGTGACAGCAGTTTTCTCCTTATCTTTTCCATCCATAACCACCTGCCAATATCCTGAGTTAACATCTAATGAGAAGAAACGAGTACCAGAGAGGCAACAATGCAGTCGTCAACACGAGTTAGAGGATAGGCATCCTTAATGGTGACTTCATTGAGTTTGCGGTAGTCAACACAGAACCTACAACTGCCATCCTTCTTTGTGACCATTACAACAGGTGATGCCCATGGGCTAGAGGATGGTTCAATGATGCCTCTTTCAAGCATTTTTTCGATTTCTTGTTTCTCTATGGCCCTCTTGCCTAAAAGAAGACGCCGAGGTGGTTGTCTGATTGGGGCTGCATCACCTGTATAAACTGGTATGCTTGACCAGGTTTGTGTTTTTAAACAGTCTGACAGATGAATCACCATAGTTAAGTACTGTCAGGACTGGATCAGAAGAGGTGCTCACAACACCACCCATCAAGCTTATCTCTTTTGTAGCCATCAAATGAAAGGATGGTTCAACCAAATCAAGCTCGGATAAATGCTCTTTTTGCAGAAGGAACCATCATCGTACTGTTCGCAGGAATCTCAAATGTTGGCTGTAATTTAACTCTACAGATATGCAAAGCCTGACCACTAGTCCACAATGGTACTACATCAACACCCATCATGAGCCATGAACGTTTGTAGTTGATGCTATCAACATTAGCCCTCATAAAATCTTGAACTAATATCCCATCAGCCTCTATGTCACAGACCACAAATGAAACATCAAAACACTCGTTTCCTACACGAACTAATAGATCAACATTTCTAACAACTGTCATGGAATCACCGTTTAATGTCTTAAGCACGTTTGCTTTGGGACGGACGTAAAAAAGTTCCCAGGATCAAATTTCTTTAAGCTTTTCTCAGACAAGAGAGAAGTTGTAGCATCTATTAAAAATTAATTTCCACAGACCCAATATGAGTTATCTAATCCGTTGTCAAGTTTGTTGAATTGTGATCCCGATCTAGCAATGTGTACATCGTCGGAAGGAATATCATCTGTAGGCCTTTGAAATAAACTCGTCGACTCCTGGCCCGTCGACAGCAACTAGTTTTCCTGGTCGTTGGGAGTATATTCCTTGAATAATTTCGTGTGTAAGTGTGGGTGTCAATGGTGTCGGTGCACGGGACGTTGGAGTCTCGTCGGTCTTCATTGCGTGTACGATCTGCATGTAGCAGTCGCTCATTCATGTATTCTTGTGGTGGTTGGGCATTCTGTTGCCGACCGTGTTGATTAACATGCGGATATGGAACCCCGTAGTGCGAGCGGTTGTTGTTTTATGACATGTTTATGTGATTGTGCTGTTGTCTAGACTGCGGCTGTGGTCGCCCTGATAGGTGTCTAACATGTGGGGTGTGGCTTCTTGTGTGGTTTATGTTTTGTGAACATGATTTCCAGAAGTGATCAGTAGAATTTCACCCATAACACTTCTTTGGTACTGATTGTGGAGAGTTACGGGACACGAGGTTGTTAAGTCTACCCTAATATCCATATATGGAAAACATCTCTGCCGACACATACATATTATAAGAAAACGTTTTATGAGGATTGGGTAAAAATGTATCTTCAATAATTTTCAGAAAGTTTTCATTTACTTTGACATAGGGCCATGTTTTTCTACCCAGATTTGTAATATATGAATTTGTCATTAGACAAATCTTCTGAGAAAGTATCTTGAATATTGGAAATAAATATAAACTCTAGAGTGTTAACAATGTAAATGTTAAAATTTGGCAATGCACGACCGATGATTAACAACGGGCAAAATGAGATAACAAAAGCTCCTTGTAAACACGTTGTTCTCATGTGAGATAAAGGTTAAAAGGTAAAAAGATGCGGTTTATAGTCTGCTTCGATGACGGGATTTAAGTCGTCCGTTTTACTTATGGCGCAGTAGGCAGAACAATCCAGTGCCCTGAACGGGATTCGAACCAGGGACCTTCCGATCCCTAGACCAGCATCTTGCCACTAGACCACTGTCCCCACCGATAATAAGTACTCACTCCACTTCCCTCCATAACACAAGACCACTTTAAAATTAAAAACCTTTCAGAAGCGACTAAATAGCTGGAAATTGCAGAATTAATTCAAAATTCATGTAAGCTTTCACTGAGTGCTATGAACTTCTATAATTCAATCATTTTGATTATAGTCTAGGATCCTTTCTGTTTCAAGTCGATTGACTAAATCTGGTAATGGAATTTCTTTATTTTCTGCTTACAAACCCTATACACTTGACAATAACAGTTTTTTTCATCAGTATAAATACTAGGTGCGCACATTGACTTTTCTGAAAATAAACTTGTTGACCAGGCAAGGACTTTTATCGGATAAAAAACTTCTTATTCAATTGTATAGTCACAATGATGGTATTGTTCTAGCGTTGTGTATGCTTTCGACATCACTTAGTATAGATTGAGAACTTCTCACTATCAATAGACTAGCTGTCTATAATCTTCCTTGTTAAGAAGAACACTAAGGGTTCTCAAACAATGGTTGAAGGGTGCGACCATGACTTGGTATTACGCATTTCCTTCTGCAGTATGTAGATGGCGAATATGTAGTGGGTGACTATTAAATTATTACCATTTTAATGTGATCACAAAACAAGAGGCCCTGAAAGGCCCAACATCGCTCACCTGCGATACCAAGAAACTGATTCTGTGCAGCCCAAGATATAATCAGAACACATGTTTTGACACAGTTTCATGAACATGCAACTATAATTTTACTTTTAGAATGCTAACAAGGTTTTTCTTATAGCCATATAAGGATAAATGCCCTGCCCCCTGGTGTGCACGTTGTTCAACAGACCGGAATCATTTTCAAACTCATATCATTAAACAAAGGTTCTGATCAAGTTTCATAAAAAATGACACTAAATGACACGTTTTGAGTGTTCACAAGTTTTTACGAGAGCCATATTCAGGTGGGCACGCGTATACGGGAGCTTACCGCGTTTTAAGTGAGAAAGTTGTTGCAAAACTTCAAAGATGGCGTCGTTTAAGTGTTTTTCGTGAAGTAGTAGCGGATATTTTCACCCGGGTAAGCCAGTTTATATTTATATTTCTTTAAAAATGGAATAAGCCCTTTCGGCTCTAACGGTGTTTGTGCTCTCCTCGGTTTTTTGTTTCAAAACCGTAGACGTCGGAATAAAAAAGTTATTGAAGCAAAACCGTCGACAAATTTGTTGTTTAATTTCTTTACCTTCGAGATGTTGGATGTTCGAATATCCATTTTGTCTCATAATAACAGTATTTGTGCATGTGTACAGTAAATATAACATAAATCACGAATATTTTATTATCTCGACGCGTTGTAATGTCTATTTAATTCATTTAATAGCGCGAATTATAACGGGTTAACCCCCCATTTTTGGAACTAAACTTCCTTTTAAGCACATTTTGGGACCTGACTTCCAAATGATTAACAGCTCTTTCCTATGTTACAAGGTTTTATGCGAAATAACTTTCGTGAATGAATTCCGCATTGCGTGCGAATGTCTTGGAAAACATTTCACTTGAAGAAAATCAGAGTTTTCTTTTTCTATTAATTGTTTTATTATTAATTTGTATTATTATATGTTTTATCGCGTACTTAACGCTAACATTTAGTGTGTGTATATAGACATTCGACGGTATTATAAACACAGTGTAATTCTACCTGTTTATGTTAAACACATATGGACATACTTATGTTTTGAATATGCATCCAACGGAATACTATGCTTACGTATTCCAGATATCTAGACGCCAGTTATATAGTTGAGGGATGCCAAGATTAAAAAAAAGACAGGCGTAACGAAGGTGGTACCGCTCTTGAATGCGATAGGTAACAGGAAAACCCCCAATCAAACAAAAAAGATTACTCGTAGTCGAAGACTTGTCAACAATTCACATATACGGGCAATAAAATGTAATGAAAACAGGAAGAGGGGTAAAGTCCGGTTTGATACGAGTAATAAAGGTTGAATGTAAACCAAATACTGCCATTGTTGCGATGCGGAATACACGAAGTCAAATTTGGGAGAATACCTGACATCTGCTTAGAAGATGCATACGGTGGATGTTTTTTTATGGATACTTAAATATGAAGTGGTTTATTTATATACATGACATTTGACGCGTTTACCATAACGATACTGATACATGTATGTGACGTTGATGTGACACATTTGGACGAACCTTCTTTTAAAACCATTCTGAGTCGGTCACTATATTATAATCGCAAAAAGTGAATTTGTAGTGGGTAGAAAGATTTGTGCAAATGCAATACACGATATTATTTCAGTAGAAGTGATCATTATAATTTTTATACATGTATGTTTTTTCTCTTTTATACCTATGTGAATACATATTATTTATGACTGTTGTATTAGTATTGGTTCATTTAGAAAGATTATTTCGTTTGTTCCTAACATTGCCTTCTAATCTTAATTAATGTTAATATGTTAAAAGCATAACGAATTAAATCCGACCCAAATTTTTTGTATCATGTATGTAAGTGCTGAATACAATTGAAAATGTATGCAGAGACATCGTAGAAAGAAATGACGTAACACAGATAATGGTTTATTTTCATAACAAAGTGAGAAACTAGCATCATGACATATACGGAATAAAACGTGTTAGTAAGTAGCACTCATAGCAATTATATGTCAGACGTGTCTATGTAGACTTTATAAATAAAACAAAAACACTACAAACATCAGCTGTACATGTTTTGTTATGTTCGTGTTTTTTTTGCTGTTTTAGTCCGGTTCTGTTGAAGGATTCTTTCTTGCATATTCTACATTTAAACTCATGTGGTCCATGAATGGGGCATTGTATCTCAATCCTCCCCTGATGTAAAATTCCTCATTACATATACTGCAACGAAAGATGCACTTATTTTCGCCCTTTAACCTGCATCATCTGAAAAGACAGTAAAAGAATGGTTAAAAAAGTTCATAGCAGAATAAGGTCGACACGTCATAAAATACATGAAATTAATTATAATACTACTGAAAGATAAACGTTCTATTATCTCGTACATCAGCCACCACACAACCCATCTTCTTGAAAATAGGTGAATTGATTCAATTGGTCGGCAGGTTTTTCGAACAGCATTATTATTATTCTACAGTAAGTAACGTGATTAAGAAAACACTTATTTGCACCACGTAACATGCTATAAAACTATAATATTGAAGTACACATATACACTTTATTTAAGATGGGTAGGTATATCATGTCAAGCTCTTTTACATATGAAAGAGCTGTTTGTCATTTGGACTCAGGTCCCAAATGTGTTAAAAGGAAGTCAGTTCCAATAA